>NW_027095756.1:88620-113474 GCF_036850995.1 Saccopteryx leptura
AATGGCAGTGCCTCCTGCAGAAGGAGGCAAGATGGCGGTGCCTCCTGCAGGAGACAAAGGCAAGATGGCGGCATCTCCTACCTCAGGAGAAGGCAAATATATCACCCCTCCTCGGGTGTGTGGTGGACTCAAAAATACACTTACGTCCTGCTGCGTGGAATCAGGTCCTCCCTGCCACCAATAGGGAGGAGGGAAATTTACTGGGTCTAAGGGATCCTCCAGTGGTTCAGGCAAGACAGGGTAAATTCTAGATGACGGTACAGTGGACTGTACTGGGGAATTGGTCTTCTCCTTTTCCTCCCTCCTGTCTTTCCCTGCCCTCTGGTTACTTGCAGTAACACATATTGCCCTTCTCTCTCTCTTGCCATTCTTTATGTACTTTCTGATATACCCTGTGACTTTCTGATATTATCTGTGGCAATATCAACCCACACATCTATATACAAATATTGGTCTGGATGGGGCACCTGGTAGATAATAGCTCGGACAGCAAATAAAATAGGAAGATCAAAAGTTCCCTCATGGGCCACCCTACATCGAAGGCGAGCCATTCTTACTGACTAAAGGTCCAGAGAGTCTCTCGGTCTGGAGGTGGCCCTCTGTACCCCTGGGCTCTTTTCTGAAAATCAGAAAAGTTGTTTAGCAGGCACTTAAGTGGAGAACCGGGTACAGACTCTTGTTGTCCCATTCTTCTTTATCCCACTTTGTCTGCTTCTAAACCTTCAAGAATTAACAAAACAATTATCAAAATACCCCAACCAATAAGCAAAAGAAAAAAAAGGCTAGAGTAAAAGATTGTCTCACACTCAATTCAGGCATTCACACACAGACAAAACACAGCGCAGCGTGGCGCAGAAATTCCTAATGTGACCGGTAACTTCTAGAGTTAACTCCTAGAGTTAACAATTCCTTTCAGAAAATGGCGTCCCATTCTAAAAGCCCTGGGTAGGTTACCAGCGGTGTCCCACCTACTACCTCAGGTTTGTATGCTCCGGAGCTCAAAAACAAAACCAAATGAGGATCCTCAAAGAGTACTTATTCAACTCGAGCTGTCCCTCTGGTCTCCGACCAAAAAACTCCACCAAGGGAAATCCCGGGTGAGCCCCAGAGATGTAGCATCCACCGGGTCAAGAACAAACGTCAGAGACTTTCAGGAGTATAGATGTAACTTTATTGGCCAGTTTTACCTGTGCAGGGGCAAATTCCCGAGGTTTCCAGAGACACCGTGCTCACAAGGAGCTACAGATGGGAATCGCATTTAGCGCTCACAGCTAAATCTTTTTATAAGCTAAGCAAGCAAGCCTAATACAGAAGCAGATGTGGCAGTAACCTATTTGCTATGGGGGCTGCACATAGCATAGCAACAGGGGCTGGGGTTTAGCTCATTGGCAAATTCTAAACCTAAGCTTCTGATAAGCGTCTTTTAACCAATAGAATGCAAACATTTGTCTCTTTTTCCTTTTTTTTTTCTTCTCTCTCAGCTTCCCAGAGTCCCTATCTGTCTCTGCTTCTTGAACGACCTTGGGCATGTTACTCCCAACAGAACAGAAGCAGGACCTGCCTGTAACCCTTAAGTTCCTTGTTCCATTAGTGCCTTGCTTATTTTCTGATCTTCTCTTGGTCCTTACAGCAGTACAATCCAATCATGTCTCAGAGAAGTGACTTTGTATTAGAGACTTCCCTATTATGTATATTGGATTAAAAGTTTGGATTTCTACAATATAAAATAGGGGTAGAATAAGAGCTTAATCTCTTGGTTCCTGAGATAATTAGCATGAGAGAGCAGAGGGAGCAGAGCAGAGAGAAGAAAGAGGCCATGTGACCAGGAGAAGCAGCCAAGATGGTGGAGTGTTGAGTGAGAAGCCAGTTTGTGCAGTTTGTGTAGGGAGAAGGAAGGAGATGGGGAACAGAGGTGAATAAGTCTGGTGAGCGAGAAACCTTTGATTCTAGGAAACTCGAATAAGTCAGTAGCTTTGTGAGCACTGAATGTGAGTGGCCCTGGCCATGACTTCTGGCTTTACAGTATATATTCTGCACACAGGACTGCCTGATGAGAGGAAGTGCAGAGATTGGGGGCGCTGCTGCTCTCACTGGTCAGGCTGCTCTACCCAAAGAAAGTACAAAGCTAGCAAAACCTTGCAGCCCAGTGTGGAGTGAGAGGAGGGGCAATGCTGTGCATGTGCACAGGCTTCCAAGCCCCACGAAGGTGAAGAATGAACAAATTAAGGCTGTTTGTGCACCCTGCTACCCCACCAGGACAAAGGGTGGATCTAATGATGGGTGAGATACAAGAAAGCAATCAGGTAACCCAGCGCAGACCATGCTCTGAGAACAGATAATTAAAACAGGACACACAGCATACACCATGCAGCCCCTTTTATACCAGGCAGCCCTCCCAGACTAAAAGGACAAAAAGGCTCACACACCCCAGGCGGCCCATTCAGAACCCACTCTTTGAGGCCAGTGACAGGCACTGCATGCACCTCCCCCAACTACAATCTGCAGGCTGAAACTATTCAACACACAATGTAACAAAGACAACATTTTCAAGACTGGGTGAGATGACTATTTTATTCTATTCAAAGGAACAAAAGCAGGAAGTCAAACCATATGAGGAGACAGAAGAATATATACCCTCAATAAAGGAACAAGGAAAAAACTCCCGAGAAATAATTTTGAAATGGAGATGAGTAATTGGACAGATAAAGAACTCAAAGCAAACAGTCATAATGATGTTCAACAAACTTGAGAGTAGAACCGAGGACTCAAGATGTTATAAAGTACTGCACCCCAGGTTCTGAAAGGCACTGTACCTCACTTCATTGAGTCCATGTAGAGACACCCAGTCCAGATGAATTTTGAAGAGTTTTATTAAAGGAGAAAATTTTAAATATGCCGGCAGCATATGGCTGACATGAGGCATGAGGCCCAAATCGTGCAGGCCCCCATAATAGGTCAGGGGCTGCTTATATACCCTTGATCACACACAGGTAGGGGAGACCATGACATTATGGCACAATTATTAACAAGAGTATAACATTTGTCTAGGGGATATACAGAAACATTAAGACTCTCAAGGTAACACCATCAAAGACATTTGCAAATCTTTCAGGATTCCTCTTTCCTTACTAGCCTAGAGGTATTTTACTCTCAAGATTCCAGGAAAGGGAGGAACTAGAATCAATGCAAGGTGCTATGAAAATTCAGCCTCCTATTGGAAGAGAAGTTTTTTAGTTAACCTTAATTCTTTCAGAGATTTTAAAACCAAATGACCCTAGTTGTCCTTGTAACTCAGGAGACTTTTACATTCCTTTTCCTCCATTTTTAAAGGAAAGGACAGGAAAGCCTGAACTTTTCTTCCTAGAATATCAATATTAGTCTCTTACAACAAAGAGAGCACTTGAACAACAAGAAAATGTAATAAGCTCATCCTGCTTGAGCGTTGACGCACCAGCTTGAGCTCGGGATCATAGACACGACCCCATGGTTGCTGGTTGACCTCAAAGGTCGCTGCCTTAAAGCCGAAGTTGCTGGCTTGAGCAAGGGGGGCTCATTGACTTGGCTGGAGTCCCCAGCCTGCCCTATCCTTGAGCCCTTGGGGTTGGACCCACATGTCCCCTCTCGGGACACCCCACCACGAGCACGCACGCACGCACGCACGCAAGAGCGTGCCCGTGGGACAAGCAGTCAGCCTCAGCGCTGTCTCCCGCGCAGGCACGTCGGGGCTGGGCCTGCGGGGTGCCTGGAGCAGGGGCCCAAGGGCGGCGCTGAGGGAGTGGCGAGCAAGGCATGGGCCTAGTCGCAGGTGAGCATGGGGCAGCGGGCTGGGGCAAGCCTGGACCGGACCCAGCAGGGCAAGGGGCGGTTCCGCCAGCAGCTGCCTGGGACGTGGCTGCGTCTTCCCTGGCAACCGACGTCTTCAGGGACATCTGCGCCTACTTCTCCCAGGAGGGGTGGCCGCCATGGGCGACTGGGAGAAGGCGCGCAGCCCCAACGTGGAGAGAAACCAGGACCCGCTGCTGCGAACAGGTGGCGAGGTGTGGGAACCCGCGCTAAAACCGGTGGGAACCATGGGCGGCACCCGCGGGCGGCACACTGGCCAGCCTATGTCAGGGCTGCTCCTTCAAGCGCTTCACTTTGGGGACAACAATTTTGTTTCTCCCAGGCCTCAGAGACCCTCAGACCGCTTCCATGATTCACTGCCGGCAGGCCACCAGACCCGCGGAGGAGGACACTGAGGACTCGCATGAAGAATGGACTTGGAGGCAGCGAGGTGAGGGGCCACAGGCATGGTGCTGCCCTTTAGAAAGTGACCCAGGGTCAGGTCCCCTCCTCTTAGCGGCTAACAAGGGACAGAGCTTGCATTTAGCAAAGGAGCGAGATGCAAACAGTATATTGTGCAATAAGGGGCGATTTGCTACACTGCCTCCATGTGTAAGTAATTGCACATATTTATAGATGTGTTTATGAGCAGGAATGGTATAAAAGTATAAAAGCACGTAAGAAATAATTCATTAAGAACACTTGTCATCACAAGAGGAGGAGGAAGGTCTGGCCAATGAGTAGTGCTCCAGGACAGGGCTGTCTAGGTAGTGCCGGCCACATTGCAGACAAGGAAGAATTAATCATGGTGATTTAGGCAGCTGGGGTTGTGGGCCAGGGTAGGGATCATTGTATCAGACCCTATGTCAGCCATCTCTTCAGTGTGTCTGGTTTCATGAGGGTGTGGTCAGTAATGTACTTCCGCTTTCATGTGTGTAGCATTTAAACAGCTGAAGACCAGATATGATCTCTAACTTGACCCAAATTGTTTCTGTGGTCCAAGGAACTGAGGCTGTGTTCCCAAGGCTGTTTGGTGCTGACCAGACTCTGATGATTAAGGAAGGGCAAGGATGGCCAAATATGTAAGGGTGGAAGAATAAGAAGGAAAAGAGGCAAGATGGTCATTGTACCATTAGACTGGACGAGGTCACTCTGAAACAAGAAGACATAAAGGAGCCCTGGCCAAGTTGCTTAATTCAAGAGAGAGTTGTCCCCATACACTAAGGTTGTGGGTTTGATGTCCAGTCAAGACCCATATAAGAATCAACCATTGAAGCCTGACCAGGTGGTAGCACAAAGCATAGAGCATCAACCTGTGACAATGAGGACCCAGGTTCCAAACACCAAGGTTGCCGGCTTGACTGAGGGGTTGCTAGCTTGATCATGGGGTCATGCATGTAACTCCATGGTCACTGGTTTAAGCCCAAGGTTGCTGGTTTGAGCAAGAAGTCACTGACTCAGCTAGAGTCCCCTGGTCAAGCACGTATGAGAAAGCAATCAATGAAGAACTAAGGTACCGCAGCTATAAGTTGATGCTTCTCATCCCTCTCCCTTCCTGTCTCTCTAGCTAAAAAAAAAAAAGAAAAGAAAAAAGAAATAACAATCAACTACTAAATGCAAAAATGAGTGGAACAACAAATCAATGTTTCTCTCTCATACTCTTCCCTCCTCTCTCTCTTAAATCAATAAAAAGAATTTTATTGATTTTAGAGAGAGGTGTGAGAAAGAGAGAAGGGGGAGGCAGACAGGAACAGGAAGTGCCAAATTTTTGTAGTTGCATCATGTATGTGTCTTGACCAGGCAAGCCTTGGGTTATGAATTGTTGACCTCATTAATTCAGGTTACTGCTTTATCCACTGTGCGACCACAGGTCAGGCAAATTTTTTAAGATTTTTAAAAAGAGAAGACAGAAAGGAAGAAAGTGTAATGTTAAAGAAATGGACTTTTTGTCTAGTTAAGTGACCTTTATTATGTTTTTGACGTAAACGGCCACTTCTATGTGTCTTCCTTGGTTCCTTTTATCAATGTTCATAATTTTTCAAGTACAAGTATTTAACATCCTTGGTTAAATTTACTCCTAGGTACTTAATTTTTTTGGTTAATATAGTGAAGGTGATTATTTCCTTAATTTCTCTTTCTGACAGTTAATTGTGTATAATAATACCTCTGATTTCTATTTATTAATTTTATATCCTGCCAACTTGCTGAATTTGTTTATTAGGTCCAGTTATTTTTTGACGAAGACTTTAGGGTTTTCTATATACAGTATCATATCATCTACTAATAATGATAGTGTTACTTCTTCTTTTCCAATTTGGATGCTTTCTATTTCTTCTTGTCTGATTGCTGTAGCTAAGACTTCCAGTACTGTGTTGAATAAGAGTGGTGAAAAGGGGCACCCCTGCCTTGTTTCTGTTTTATGGGAATTGCTTTTAATTTTTGTCCATTAATTATAATGTTGGCTATGGGTTTGTCATGTTGAGGTATGTTTCCTGTATTTCCACTTTGCTAAGAGTTTTGATCATAAATCAGTGCTGGATTTTTTTAAATGTCTTATTGTGCTGATTATGATTTCTATTGAAGTTATGATTTTAACAAATTTATTTTTATTTTTTTATTTATTCATTTTTTTATAGAGGAGAGGGGAGACAGAGAGAGAGAGAGAGAGGAGAGACAGAGAGAGAGAAGTCGGGGAGGAGTTGGAAGCATCAACTCCCATATGTGCCTTGACCAGGCAAGCCCAGGGTTTCAAACCAGTGACCTCAGCATTTCCAGGTTGACACTTTATCCACTGTGCCACCACAGGTCAGGCTCAGTGCTGGATTTTATCAAATACATTTTCTGCATTTGTTGAAATTATCGTGTGGTTTTTCTCCTTCATTTTTTTTATGTGGTGCATCACATTAATTGATTTAAGAATGTTGTACCATCCTTGCCTCCCCAGAATAAATCCCACTTGATTATGTTGTATGACTTTTTTCAGTATTGCTGGATCCAGTTTGCTAATATTTTTTTGAAAATTTTAGCATCTAATTTCATCAGAGTTATTGACCTATAATTTTCTTTCTTTGTGTTGTCTTTGCCTGGTTTTGTAATCAGAATTATGCTCACCTCATAAAAAAACTTGGAAGTGTTCCTTCTTCCTGAATTTTTGAAATAGCTTAAGAAAAATAGGAGTTAGTTCTTCTTTTAATATTTGGTATAATTTACATGGGAAGCCATCGGGCCCAGGAGTTTGTTTTTGGGGAGCTTTTTGTAGCAGTTTTAATCTTTTTTGTTGTAATTGGTCTCTTTAGGTTTTTTGATTCTTCTGTATAGATTTTTGGAAGATTATATGTTTCAAGTAATTTGTCCATTTCACCTAGGTTGTTTAATATTTTGGCATACAGTTCTTCATAATATTTTCTTACAATATTTTTTATTTCTGTTGTGTTGGTTATTTCTCCTCTCTCATTTCTCATTTATTTGAGTGCCCTCTTTTTTTTTCTTTTTTTTTTAAAACAGAGACAGAGAGTCAAAAAGAGGTATAGACAGGGACAGACAGACAGGAATAGAGAGATGAGAAGTTTCAATCATTAGTTTTTTGTTGCACATCACAACACCCTAGTTGTTTATTAATTGCTTTTTCATATGAGCCTTGACTGTGGGTCTTCAGCAGACTGAGTAACCCCTTGCTTGAGCCAGCAACCTTGGGTTGAAGCTGGTGAGCTTCTGCTCAAACAAGATGAGTCCGCGCTCAAGGTGGTGACCTTGGTGTCTTGAAACTTGGTCCTCTGCATCCTACTTCGACTCTTTATCCACTGCGCCACTGCCTGGTCAGGCTCTTTTCTTTTCTTTCTGAGTCTTGTTAAAGGTTCATCGATATTGTTTACCCTTTCAAAGAATCAGTTCTTGGTTTCATTGGTCCTCCGTATTGTTTCTTTAGCTTCTATGTCATTTATTTCTGCTCTGATCATTATTATTTTCTATTGTACTACCTCTGGGCCTTACTTGCTGTTTATTTTCTAGTTCTTTTAGATGAAGGGTTAGGTTGTTTCTTTGAGCTATTTCAAGATTCTTAAAGAATGCCTGAAGTGCTATGAACTTCCCTCTTAGGACTGCTTTTGCTGTGTCCCATAAATTTTGAATTGTTTGCTCATTATCATTTGTTTCTAGGAATTTTTTTATTTCTTCTTTGATTTCATTGTTAACCCATTCGTTATTTAATAACATGCTATTTAGTTTCCATGTGTATGAGTATTTTTCAGTTTTTCTGCTGTGGTTGATTTCTAGTTTCATGCCATTTTGGTCAGAGAAAATGGTTGATATGATTTCAATCTTCTTAAATTTGTTGAGACTGCTTTTGTGTCCTAACATGTGGTCTCTCTTTGAGAATATACCATGAGCATTTGAAAAGAATGTATATTATGCTTCCTTAGGGTGAAAGGTTCTAAAGATATCTATTAAATCAAGTTGATCTAGTGTGTCTTTTAAGTCTGCTCTTTCTTTGTTAATTTTCTTTCTTAAGGATCTATCTAGTGATGTTAGTGGGGTATTTAAATCTCCTACTACTATAGCATTGCTGTTGATCTCACCCTTTATATCCATCAAAGTTTGTTTTATATATTTAGGTGCTCCTATAATTAGGTGCATAGATATTTATGATCATTATATCTTTCTGTTGGATTGCTCTCTTTATCATTATGTAGTGACATTTTTTATCTCCCACTATATTCTTTGTTTTAAAGTTCATTTTGTCTGATATAAGTATTGCTACCCCAGCTTTAATTTTATTTCCATTTGCATAAAATATTTTTCCATCCTTTTACATTCAGTCTATGTGCATCTTGTGTTTTAAGGTGTGCCTCTGGTAGACAGAATATGTACAGGTCCTGTTTTTTTATCCAAGCAGCTACCCTATGTCTTTTGATTGGATCATTTAATCCATTTACATTTAAGGTTATTATTGATATATAGTTGTTTATTGCCATTTTATTCTTTAAAGTTGTATTCCTATTTTGCTATATTCTTTACCCACTTTGATCTGTTTAAAACAGACCCATTAACATTTTCTGCAGCTTTGGTTTGGTGTAATAAAATTCTTGAGTTTTTTTTTTTTTTTTTGGTCTGGGAATCTTTTTATTTCTCCTTCAATTTTAAATGATAGCCTTGCTGGATAAAGTAGTCTTGGTTGTAGTTTTTTGTTCTGTATTACTTTGAATATTTCTTGCCCTTTTCTTCTGGCCTCAAATGTTTCTGTTAAGAAGTCAAGTGTCATCCTTATAGGGGCTCCTTTGCAGGTGATAGCCTTCTTTTCTCGAGCAGCTTTTAATATTTACTCTTTATCGCTTAACTTTGGTATTTTAATTATGATGTGTCTTGGTGTATGTCTTTTTGGGTTTCTCTTTAAAGGAGTTCTTTTTGCTTCTTGACCTTGTGAGATTTTTTCTTGCATCAATTTAGGGAGGTTTTCAGCTATGACTTGATTGAATAAAGTTTCTATCCATTGTACATTCTCTTCTTCTTCAGGCACGCCTATGATGCGAATGTTATTTCTCTTCATGTTGTCACAGAGCTCTCTTAGAGTTTCCTCAGACTTTTGAGTCTCTTTTCTTTTTTCTGTTCTGCTTCTATGCATTTGTTCATCTTGTCCTTCAACTCGCTGATTCAATCTTCAGCTTCATTCATCCTGGTTTTAATTCCTTCTATTATGGTCTTCATTTCTGATATTGTTTTTGTCACCTCTGACTTATTCTTTTTTTATATTTCAATGTCCTTTTTTTTTTTTAATTTTATTTATTCATTTTAGAGAGGAGAGACAGAGAGGAGAGAGAGACAGAGAGAGAGAAGGGAGGAGGAGCAGGAAGCATCAACTCCCATATGTGGTTTGACCAGGCAAGCCCAGGGTTTTGAACCGGTGACCTCAGCATTTCCAGGTCTATGCTTTATCCACTGCCCCACCACAGGTCAGGCATCAATGTCCTTTTTTATACTTGCTATCTCTTTATTTAGGTGTTCATAATGACCATCCATTGTTGTTCTAAGATCCCTAAGCATCCTAACAGTTATTTTTCTAAGCTCTGCATCTGCCAGTTTGTTTATTTCTATATCACTCAGTTTCTTTTTTGGAGATTCCTCTTGTGGTTTCATTTGCATTGCACTTCTCTGTCTTCTCATTATGTCTGTGTGTTTGGGTGTGTTGTTTGTAGGGCTGATTGAGTCTAGGTTTTGTGTTGTCTGCCTCCAATTTTCATTTGTGTTATTTCTAGGTCTTCTTGGGTTGTTATTAGCTCCTTTGAGGTCTTGATTTATTTAAGTTCTTCTCAGGTGTAGTCTTGTTTACTGATCTCAGCAGGGGGCTTATTTGAAATTGTATCTAGGAATGTAGTGGGTGTAACCTGAGGCACTGAAGGCCTGATCTGCCAGTTAATATCTCTGGTGGCAGGTAGTTTTTTCTGCTTCATTAGTGAGCGTTTTATCTTAGATCTCCATGGAGACCTGAGTTACTGCCCCTCCTTTCCACTTCTTGTTTTCAGCTCTGTCTTCTTGCACTAATTGGGGATGGAGAGATAACTTGAGATGGCTGACCTGGAACCACTTGTCTTGTATTATGTGGAAGGATCAACCCTTCACCCAGCTATGACTGCCTCCCGCACTGGATGAGTCAGCTTCTCAGGTTCTCCCATGCATTCCTTTTCCCCTCACCATCTGTCTCTGTATCTCTCCCCTTTTCTTTTGGAAGATAAGCCAGCCCTTTCAACACACTTTGTTCCCAGGACCACAGGCAAATGGCTCTTGGTGATATTTACTACTCTTTTCCTTGGAATGAGAGGCCTTCTGGGCTCTCAGCCTCACAACCACTTTGTTCCTTTTAGCAAGAGAGATTCACCTCTCCCTGGCTCTCCCTACCAGGCTCAATGTGGCTTCTCCTTTACTCCTTGGTTTTTGAGAGCTGTTCTTGTAGCCCACCATTGGTTTTTTACACTGATTTTTCCTCAATTAATTTGTAATTCAGTTTGGTGGTGTGAGCTGGGAGTCTGTGCATCTGCCTACTCCGTTGCCATTTTCAGGTCTCTCTAGGACAAATATTTCTTAACAAGCCAATGATTTCCTAAGCCCTATTGATACTGTTTGTTTTTTAACTGCTCCTGCCATTTCCCCATGCACCAGGTGAAGTAAGAAACTGCCAAACACCAATAAGCAAAAAATATGATAGCCTTTTAACACAGCACTAACCATAAACTTTTATGATAAAAAATTTAAGTTATTTTAAGTGAGAGAAATGGAGATAGACAGATTGTGTCATGTACCCCAACTAGGATCCACCCAGCAAACCCAGTCTGAGGTCCAAGCTCAGAGTAGCTGATTTGTCCTCAGCACCTGAAGTCAAGAATTGAACCAACTGAACTACTGAACTGATGATCAAACCAATCAAGCCACTGGCTGTGAGAGGGGAAGAGAGAGAGAAGGAAAAGATGTAGGGGAAAAGAAGCAGATAGTCGCTTTTCATGTGTGCCCTGACTGGGGTTTGAACCTGGGACGTCTACATGCTGGGCCAACACTATTCACTGGGAAAACTGGCATGGGTCTGTTTTCTGAGGGCCACCTTTGCCTAGAATATAGGGTAAGAGCAGAGGTCCAATAGATGCCCAGAAGCCTGGAATGCAGTGCTGTGATCTGAGATGAGATGCTCGAAACCTTCCTGAGGTGGGATGATGATGCTGCTCTCGGCTATAGGGTGGCTTATTCTTTAAGATTTGCTCTGTTAATTTTTGGAGAATACACTTCAGTGGAAATCATCTCAGAGATTACTTTATCTCCAATAGAGAGAGGATTATGGATTAGCTGGAGAGGGATGAGAGTCAGGCATGTAAGAATTATGATTGGGGACCCTGGCTGCTTAGCTCAGCTGGTTAGAACTCCAACCTATAATACCAATGTTGAGCCTGGGTCAGGGCACATACAAGAAATGACAAATGATGCCTGTTTAGGTAGAACAATGAATAAATGCCTCTCTCTCTTTTTTTCTTCTTTTCTCTTCTCTTCTTCCTATTATTCTTCACCTTCTTCCTCTTCTTTTTGTCCTCAAAAATCAGTCAATTTTTAAAAAATATGGTTGGTGAAATATTTTGAAAAGTACTCCCCATTGTATATAAAATGGGCTGACACTGAATAAAATCAACTATGAATATTTTATGTGAATCTTGAGGAAGGACATATTTTTGGTTTATCATCTGTTGGAAACTATGATGGAAGCAATTCCTAGTAGGGGCCAATGGTCTTTATAAACAACTGTGTTAAAAGCTACATGTATATAAGAAACATCAGCATTGTTACACCCCTACAAGGAGTGAAGCAGCCCCTAATGCTAGTTGACAGTCCCTCATCTGGAAACGCATAGAAAGTACCCTTGATATTGACTTTGTGGATTTCTAAAGAAGATATTGTACATAAAAATTAAAAGAGACTGTAAAAACACACTTTGTGGCAGACAGATATTACACTGTCAACCCTATAAGAATGACTCGTGGGACATGTCTTAACAAAACATATGACCCAGGCAGAATTCTCAACATCTGTCTTGACCAAAATTTTTTTTCGAGCAGAACCCCAGCCAGAGATACAACCATGTTATTTCTTCTCTCTGGCCTTCTCCAGTCAGAAATTTCTCACCCAACATGTGGGACACAATCACCCCTCTGATATTCTCCCTAGAACATCTACAAAAATACACCTGCAATCAAAGGATCCCTACCCAGAGGATCCAAATCATCAGCAGCAACATACTGATATACACAACAGGGATGTCAAAGCTGAAGGTCGAAAGGTCAAAGGAAAGTCCAAACATTTGATTAAAAGGAGGAGCCAAAGGAGTATTTCAAGGGCCTTTTTGAAACCTCCCAAAGGACACATGGGAAGCTCTAGTGATCAAGAGAGAATGATACAGGAAGCACCTAGCAGAGGCCAGAATGTGAATTCAGTGGACACAGAAAAACTTTCTATGATATTAGTAATGTCTAGAAATGAATCTATCAAGAATGGAGAGTGTCCACAAGGCTTTGATAATGGGTCACATCTCAAAAACCAGAGAACACACTAATGGGAGAAGAACTATGTTTGCAGAAAGTGTGAGTAAGGCTTTACACGAAAGTCAGATCTCCTAAAACACCAGAGGATACACTCAGGGGAGAAGCCCTATGTCTGCAGGGAGTGTGAGTGAGGATTTTCAGAGAAGTCAACTCTCCTCAAACACCAGAGAACACACTCAGTAGAGAAACACTATGTTTGCAGGGAGTGTGAGTGAGCCTTTTCACTGAAATCAACTCTCCTCAAACACCAGAGAACACACTCAGGGGAGAAGCCCTATGTCTGCAGGGAGTGTGAGTGATGCTTTTTACTGAAATCAACTCTCCTCAAACACCAGAGAACACACTCAGGGGAGAAGCACTATGTTTGCAGGGAGTGTGAGAGAGGATTTTCATAGAAGTCAACTTTCCTAAGACACCAAAGAACACACTCAGGTGAGAAGCCATATGTTTTCCAAAAGTGTGAGTGAGGCTTTTCACTAAAATCAACTCCTATTACACACCAGAAAGCCCTATGTTTGCAGGGAGTGTGATTGAGGCTTTTCACTGAAATCAACTCTCCTCACACATCAGAGAACACACTCAGGGGAGAAGCCCTATGTTTGCAGGGAGTGTGAGCGAGGCTTTTCACAGAAGTCAAGTCTCCTCACATACCAGAGAACACACTCAGGGGAGAAGCCCCATGTTTGCAGGGAGTGTGAACCAGGCTTACACGAAAGTCTGGTCTCCTAATACACCAGAGGACACACTCAGGGGAGAAACTCTATGTTTTCAGGGAATGTGATTGAGGCTTTACAGAAAAGTCACATCTCTTCACACATCAGAGGACACTCTGAAGGGAGAAGCCCTATGTTTGCAGGGAGTGTAAGCGAGGGTTTTCAAAGAAGTCAACTCTCCTAAGACAGCAGAGAATACACTCGGGAAAAGCCATATGTTTTCAGGGAATGTCATCGAGGCTTTTCACAGAAGTCACATCTCCTCAGACACCAGAGAGCACACCCAGGCAGAAGCCCTATATTTTCAGGGAGTGTGAACAAGGCTTTACACAAAAGTCAGATCTCCTAATACACCAGAGGACATACTCAAGGAGAAACACTATGTTTTCTAGGTGTGTGGGTGAGGCTTTACACAAGTCACATCTGTTCACACACTAGAGGACACACTCAAGGGAGAAGCCCTCTGTTTGCAAGGAGAGTGAGTGAGTCATTAGCATTTAATTGCATCTCCACAGCCATAGCTGTTATACAGGTCATATCCCAGCTTTGAGGGGATTTCATAGAAAGTTTACTGACCCCTTACCCTCCTAATATTGTAATTAGTACAGAAGTAACTGGTTAAACAACTTCTTCACTTTCATAACAAGAGATGATATCGACAAAAAGTTCCTCAAGTGATATGGGAATGTCAACATAAATATCCCCTTGGTCTTTTACCTCCTGTTCTAATAAATCTTATTTCCATAAAACTATAATGCCCACATAACTCATTCTTCCCCTCCTCATCCCTGAAAGCAGAGAGTTCCCACAGGGCCACAGAAAACTTACACTGTTAGGCACAGAAACTCAACCCCTAAAATGTGGAAATCTGGAGTCAGTTTACATAGGTTACTGCCCAGGGAGAGGGATTTGAGACAGACTCACCAGGGAAAAGGATTTCATTGACTCCTGGAAAGTGGGGCCTCCTCTCCTAGTAGGCTCACCACCCTCCTCCCTTGGCTTTTTTTGGCTCCTTTCCTGGTTTTCTCTGACCTCTCATCTCAGTGGTGAAAACCAGGAAGGAGTATGAGCATGTTCATGTCCCTGTGCCTGGCTCAGACTGGGCAGCTAGTCTCCCTCTCTTCTCACTGTTTCTTTAGGTTGAGAATCTCATAGTGTATACCACATGGGTCCTAGATCATTGCATAGTGGGTTTGAATCTCAGCTCTGCCTTCACCAGCTTTGCGACCAAAGGCAAGATTCTCAACTTCAACACAGAAAGGCAATTTAGGGAAATCAGAAAACAACTCAACGATCACAAAGAATATATTACCAAGGAAATTGAAACTATAAAAACAAATCAAACAGAAATGAAAAACTCAATTCACGAACTGAAAAATGAAATAACAAGCTTAGCTAATAGAACAGACATTTTGCTTGATATTAGTATTGCTACCCCAATTTTTTTTTCATTTCCATTTGCATAAAATATTTTTTTTATCTTTTTACCTTCAGTCTATGTGCATCTTTTGTTTTAAGGTGTGTCTCTGTAGACAGCATATGTACGGGTCCTGTTTTCTTATCCATGCAGCTATCCTATGTCTTTTGATTGAATCATTTAATCCTTCTACATTTAAGGTTATTATTGCTATGTAGTTGTTTATTGCCATTTTATTCTTTAAAGCTGTATTCCTCTTTTGCTATATTCTTTTACCACTTTGATTTGTTTACAATAGACCCCTTAACATTTCCTGCAGCACTGGTTTGGTTGTAATAAATTCCTTGAGGTTTTTTTTTGTTTGTTTGTTTTCTTTTTTGGTCTGGGAAGCTTTTTATTTCTTCTTCAATTTTAAATGATAGTCTTGTTGGATAAAGTAGTGGTTGTAGTCTCTTGTTCTGCATTACTTTGAATATTTCTTGCCATTCCCTTCTGGCCTCAAATATTTCTGTTGAGAAGTTGGATGTCATTCTTATGGGGGCTCCCTTGTAGATTATAGTCTTTTTTTTCTGGCAGCTTTTAATATTTTCTCTTTATCTCTTAGCTTTGGTATTTTAATAATGATGTCTCTTGGTGTAGGTCTTTTGGGGTTTCTCTTTATTGGAGTTCTCTGTGGTTCTTGAACTTGTGAAATTTTTCCTTGCGTCAATTTAGGGAAATTTTCAGCTATGACTTTGTTGAATACAGTTTCTATCCCTTGTTCTTTCTCTTCTTCTTTATGAACCCCTATAATGCGGATTTTATTTCTCTTCATGTTATCACAGAGCTCTCTTAGAGTTACCTCAGACTTCTTGAGTTTCTTTTTCTGCTCTGCTTTTATGTCTTTATTTATCATGTTTTCTAACTTGCTGTTTGTTCACTGCTCCTGCCATTCCCCAGGCACCAGGTGAAATAAAAAACTGCCATTAACCAATAAGCAAGGAACATGATAGTCCTTTAACACAGCACTAACATTAATTTTATATGATGATAGAAAACATTTAAAATTTTTAATTTTTTTAAGTAAGAGGAAGAAAGATAGATTTCTTAATGTGCCCCAACCAGGATCCACCCAGCAACCCAAGTCTGAGGTCCATGCTCAGACTAGCTGTGTTATCCGCAGCACTTGAGTTCAACAATTGAACCAACTAAACTATCAAGCTGGTGATTGAACCAATCAAGCAACTGGCTGGGAGGAGGGGGAGAGAGAAGGGGAAGATGAAGGGGAAGAGAAGCAGATAGTCACTTTTCATTTTTGCCCTGACTAGATTTTGAACCTGGGATGTCCACATGCTGGGTAAACACTCTATCCACTGGGAAAACTAGCATGGGCCTGTTTTTTGAGGGCCACCTCTGTCTAGCATATAGAGTAACAGCAGAGGTCGAATAGATGCCCAGAAGCCTGGAATGCAGTGCTGTGATCTGAGCTGAGATACTGGAAACCTTCCTGAGTGAGGTGGGATGATTCTGCTGTTCTTGGCTATAGGGTGGCTTATTTTTTAAGTTTTGCTTTGTTAATTTTCAGAGAATACAGTTCAGTTTGAATCCTCTCAGAGATTACTTTATCTCCAAGTGAGAAAGGATTATGAATTAGCTGGAGAGAGATTGAAGTCAGGCATGTAAGAAGTATGATTAGGGGACCTGGCTGGTTAGCTCAGTTGGTTAGAGCTCCAACCTGTAACACCAAGGTTGAGCCCAGGTCACGGCACATACAAGAAATGACCAATGACTGCATGTCTAGGTAGAACAATAAATAAATGCCTGTCTTTCTCTTCTTTTGTTTTTTTTTTCTTCTCCTCTTCTTTTTATTATTCTTCTTCTTCATCTTCCTCTTTTTGTCCTCAAAAAGCAATCAATTTTTAAAAAGTGTGGCTAGGAAATTTTTTTTTTTGCATTTTTCTGAAGCTGGAATCAGGGAGAGACAGTCAGACAGACTCCCGCATGCACCCGACCGGGATCCACCCGGCACGCTCACCAGGTGCGATGCTCTGCCCATCAGGGGGCAATGCTCTGCCCATCCTGGGTGTTGCCATGTTGCAACCAGAGCCACTCTAGCACCTGAGGCAGAGGCCACAGAGCCATCCCCAGTGCCTGGGCCATCTTTGCTCCAATGGAGCCTTGGCTGTGGGAGGGAAAGACAGAGACAGAGAGGAAGGCACAGCGGAGAGGTGGAGAAGCAAATGGGTGTTTCTCCTGTGTGCCCTGGCTGGGAATTGAACCCAGGTCCTCCGCACGCTAGGCTGATGCTCTACCGCTGAGCCAACCAGCCAGGGCTAGGAAAATATTTTGAAAAAAACTTTCCATTGTATATAAAATGGGTTGATACTGAATAAAATCAAGTATGAATATTTGATGTGAAGCTTGAGGAAAAACATATTGTCAGTTTATCAGCTGTCGGAAACAATGATGGAAGCAATTTCTAGTTGGGGTCAGTGGTCTCTATAAAGAACTGTGCTAAAAGCTACATGTATAAAGGAAAGGTCAGCATTGTTCCACTCATAGAAGGGGTGAAACAACTCCTGATGCTACTTGACAGTCCCTCATCTGGCAATGCATAGAAAGGACCCTTGATATTGGCTTTCTGAATTTCTAAAAAAGATATAGTACATAAACATAAAAAGAGAAAACAGACTGTAAAAAAACACTTTGTGGGAGACAGAGATTATATTGTTAACTTTATAATAATGACTCGTGGGACAGGTCTAAACAAAACATATGACCCAGGCAGCCTTATAAACATCTGTCCTGACCAAAATTTTCTCTATCAGCAGAATCACAGCCAGAAATACACCCATGTTCTTCCTTCTCTCTGGCCTTCTCCAGTCAGAAATTTCTCAGTCAACATGTGGGATGCAATTACCCCTCTGATATTCTCCCAGGAACATCTATAAAAAAACACCTCCAATCAAAGGATCCCTACACAGAGGGTGAAAGTCAGCAGCAGCAACATACTGATACACACAATGAGGATGGCAAAGCTGAAGGTCAAAATGTCAAAGAGAAGTACAAACATTTGATTTAAAGAAACAGTCCAAAGAGGATTTCAAGGGCCTTTTCCAAACCTCCCAAAGGACACATGGGAAGCTCTAGTGAGCAAGAGAGAATGATATAGAAAGCACTGAGCAGAGGCCAGAATGGGAATTCAGTGGACACAGAAAAACTGTCTATGAGAGTAGTAATGTTGACAAATGAAGCTATCAAGTATGAAGAATGTTTGCAAGGCTTTGTTAATGGGTCACATTTCCTCAAAAACCAGAGAACACACTCAGAGGAGAAGCCCTCTGTTTGCAAGGAGTGTGAGCGATGCTATTCACAGGAGTTAAGTCTCTTCAGACATCAGAGGATACACTCAGGGGAGAAGCCGTATGTTTGCAGGGAGTGTGAGCGACACTTTAATGAAAAGTTGGATCTCATCGCACACCAGAGAACACATTCAGGGGAGAAGCCCTATGTTTGCAGGGAGTGTGGGCGAGGATTTTCAAAGAGGTCAACTCTCCTAAGGCACCAGAGAATACACTCAGGGGAGAAGCCCTATGTTTGCAGGGAGTGTAAACGAGGCTTTACATGAAAGTTAGTTCTCCTAATACACCAGAGGACACACTCAGGGGAGAAGCCCTATGTTTGCAGGGAGAGTAAGCAAGGATTTTCACAGAAGTCAAGTCTCTTCAGACATCAGAGGATACACTCAGGGGAGAAGCCCTATGTTTGCAGGAAGAGTGAGTGACGCTTTACACAAAAGCCAGATCTCATTACACACCAGAGAACACACTCAGGGGAGAAGCCCTATGTTTGCAGGGAGTGTGAGTGAGAATTTTTAAAGAAGTCAGCTCTCCTAAGGCAACAGAGAATACACTCAGGGGAGAAGCCCTATGTTTGCAGGGAGTGTGAATGAGGCTTTACACAAAAATCACATCTCATCATGCACCAGAGAACACATTCAGGGGAGAAGCCCTATGTTTGAAGGGAGTGAGAGAGAGGGTTTTACAGAAGTCAACTCTCCTTGGACAACAGAGGACACACTCAAGGGAGTAGCCCATTGTTTGCAAGGAGAGTGAGTGAATCATTAGCAATAAATTGTGTCTCCACATTCATAGCTCTTACACAGGTCATACACCAGCTCTGAGGGGACTTCATAGGAAGTTTACTGAACCCTTACCCTCATTAGATTGTAATTAGTACAGAATTAACTAGTTAAACAACTTCACTTTCATGACAAAAGATGAGCTGGACAAATAGTTTCTCTAGTAATTTGGGAATGTTAACACCCATATTCTCCTGGTCTCTCTCCTCCTGTTCTAATAAATCTTATCTTCATAAAACTATGATGCCCATATACCTCATTCTTTCAATCCCCATCACTGAAAGCAAAGAGTTCCCAGAGGGCCATAGAGAACTCACACTGTGAAGCACAGAAACTCAACCCCTAAATAACATATAAATCTGAAGACAATTTTCATAGGTTACTTCTCAGGGGGAGGGATTTGAGACAGACTCACCAGGGAAAGTGATTTCCTTCACTCCTGGGAAGTGGAGGCTTCTTTCCTAGTAGGCTCACCACCCTCCTCCCTTGGCTTTTCTGACCTCTGAAGTCTCTGGTGAAAACCAGGAAGAAATATGTGCATGTCTGTGTCCCCGGCTCAGGCTGGGCAGCTAATCTCCCTCACTCTCTCCTCACTGTTTCTTTAAGGTGGGAATCTCATGGTATACACCTCATGGACTCTAGATCATTCCATAGGGGGTTTCAATCTCAGCTCTGCCTTTACCAGCTTTGTGACCTAAGGCAAGATTCTCAACTTCTCTGTGATTGATTTTTAATCTATAAAATGGGAATGGTGCCTGACCAAGCAGTGGTGCAGTGCATAGAGCATTGGAATGGGATGGAAATGACCCAGGTTTAAAACACCAAGGTTGCTGGCATGAGCACAGGCTCACCAGCTTGAGTGCTGGGTTGCATACCTGAGCATTGAATCATAGACATGACCTATGGTCACTGTCTTGAAGTTCACTGTTGCTGTCATGAGCAAAAAGTCACTTGTTCTGCTTTAGTCTCCTGTTCAAGGCACATAAGAGAAAGCAATAAATGAAAAACTAAGATGCTCTAACAAAGAACTAATGTTTCTTATCTCATTTCCTTCCTGTTTGTCACTATCTGTCCCTTTCTTCATCTCTCTAAAATAAAAATTGCTTTTCTGTCTCCACACTCTAACATAGATAAAATAAATAAAATGACTAAACTCTCCAGATCAAGGCATATATGAAAGTTGATGCTTTCTTTTTCCCCCTTCTCTCTCTCTCTCTCTCTTTATCTATCTCTCTATCTATCTATCTCCACTCTCTAAAATAATTTTTAAAAATAAATAAATAAAATAGAAATTGCTACATGATCAGTCTGCTGTATTGGAGATCTTCCTTCCAAATGTTTGGAGTCATTTTGGCTCAGATAAACTTAAAAACTTTCAGTTTTCATGTTTCATATTTCAACAAGAACAAGTACCTAACCTTGTAAAAATAAGCTCTACCTGATATATGATTAGAAAATGGCAAATTCAGACTACTATATTATGGCACTCACATCTGTTAGAACTGCTAAATTTAAATATGACAGTACCAATGTTCTCATGCATTTATTAATTGTTAGATGTCCCCTGACTAAGGATTCAGCCAATAACTTTGGTGTATCAGAATGACGCTCTAACTAACTAAGCTTCCTGGCCAGGGCACAACCATGGATTTCATCCAACTCTCATTTAAAGATAGAAAACACCTCTTTCAGAACCAATAGATTACCACAAAAAAAAAAAACCAGTAGAGAGAAAACCTACTTAACATAAGCAGATAAGCGCATCAACTGAGAAAGGAGGGGCAGACCCCTATTCACTGAGAAGAAAAATACAAGAAAAATGCAAGAGAAGGGAGCCTTTCATGGGTAACTGAGTCAGACAGTTCTAGATTAACTACTTTCTATAGTTCTCTGAAAAGGTGCCTGGGACCACTTGCTACACAGAGCAAGGAATATAAAACTTATCTGAAAACCCCTTTTTCTTTTCTCAAAAGCATTTAAGAAACCATGTTTACATAGCTTAGTTAAAAATTTTAACACTTATCCTCTTATTCCACCTAAATTCACTCTCCCATTCTAGAGTCATGACAGTGATATGTGCCTCTAGACAATGGGATCACGAGACTCTTGCATGAATATTTGTATTCTGTAAAAGGTATATTAGATTTACAAAATCTAATTTTGAGGAGCACACGTTTGGTTTCCTCTTTGGGGATCATGCTGCTCCACAAGCTAAATAAATTCTACTTCTTTCATCAAGTTGTCTGGGCATTTTTGTCCTGCCTTAATTCCTGCAATACAACCAATGTCAGATAATACACTGTACCCACCCTTGTTTCTCCTTACTGCCACCAAGATGTTATTCCAAAAATGTACACGACCTAACAGCAGTGACACAGACTGAGGACACATTTAAAAGGGACCATATTGCACTATAAAGCAAGTGACAACAAACTTTATTTATTTATTTATTTTAATTTTATTTATTCATTTTAGAGAGGAGAGAGAGAGAGGGAGAGAGAGGGGAGAGAGACGGGGGGAGGAGCTGGAAGCATCAACTCCCATATGTGCCTTGACCAGGCAAGCCCAGGGTTTCGAACCGGTGACCTCAGCATTTCCAGGTCAGTGCTTTATCCACTGCGCCACCACAGGTCAGGCGACAACAAACTTTAAAGATGTGAAATTATATAACCTGTTTTCACCTCTTATGACCGCTGACCTTGAAATCCCTATTAGCAGATAAACCAGGAAGTCCTTTTACTTACACTTATAAAATACAATTTTAAATAACCTGTAACATACATGGTAATTAGAATTCTAAAATAATTTTATCTACTGAAAGAGAATAATTAAAAAAAAAACTATGGTGCCCTGAACAGATGACTCAGTGCATGGAGTGTCTCCCTGTGTGCCAAGGTTTTGGGTTTTGTCACAGGTCTCAGCACCTAAGAGAAGTGACCAAGAAATAATTTTATGTTTCTCTCTCTCTCTCAAATCAATGTAAAAAATTAAAAATTTAATGGAAAAAGCTGTGATAGACCTGCAACATGCCTAGTGCATTTCCCTCAACCGAAAGGCAGAAAACAAAGAATAGAGAAACAAACTAAAAAATGCAGATATCTCTTTGAACCATATTTCTATATTTCACCTAGAAAATACTTTTTTTTTTACCATCAACAATCTAATTCTGAACCTCACAGTGTTTTCTGCCCATTTCTGCCTCACATAGTGCCCTCTTAACTGGAACCATTTTTCTCTCACTTTCCCAAAACACATGACCTGAAGATGCCGTAGTGGAGACAGGTGAGCAAGAGGAGGCATCCCCACTTTTTGTCACTGTCCCAAGAGAAGAAAATCTCCATGCGTGGGAGTCTTCCCTTATAGAGGTCGTCATCACCTGTCAGGGAGCTCCGAGAGAGAGAGTGGAGAAGTTTGGCTAGGTGCCTAGTCTTTCTGAGCAGTCTACTGAGAGTGAAAGTCCAACCCCTCAAAAACTGAGGCATGTCAGAGAAAACCATCTGACCAGAGCAAATTTTTGTGGAAAAGAGAAGCCAACTGGGGAAGGGGAAGGAAGAAAATGCCTTACCTTCTTGTCCAGCAAGGGTTCAGGACATGGTCAGATTACCGGCCAATCAACCTACAATTACATGTCCAAACAGAATCAGAGAGTAAGCCTGGGATGAGCTGCCACTGCCCATTGCTTCTCTGTAAGTTTGGATGGCAAAGAGGGATCGTCCAGGAAACCGCTACCCCGTCCCACGTTTTGACACCAAATATAAGAATCTATCAGAGTCTGAAAAGACCAGAGTAACTGGCTTTAATGAAAGAATGAAAAAAAAAAAAAACCCCGCTGGGCACTACTCCAGGGAGAAGGGCACTGGTACAGACTAGAAGGCAAATTTTATAGGGTTTGGAAAAGTCTTGAGCAAGTACTGAGTCAGAGGTTCTGGTATGTTCCCTTTGGCAGTTTTATGGTTTCAGCTTCCAAGAACTCTTCTGCCTCAGGGGCGATTGTCCAGTAAGTAAGGGTGAGGTCAGGAAACCAGGTGGAAGAACCCAAGAGCAGTTGGGTTCTGGTAAATTCATGTATCTATCACAAAATATGGGGCAAAACACCATTTTCCATATCATTTTTTTAATCCACTGAGACTTTGATTACCAGCAACTGTCGTGAGTTTGGCTAAAATAAACTCATAAATATTCTACAGGTCTGGACGTTGCTTAAGTTGACAAGGGAGATGGGGGGGAGGGGGGAAGAAGATCCCTCTCCTCACTAAACATCTCCAGGGAGATGTTTCCCCTCCATGGAATTAGAGCCACTCTACAGAGGGAGGGCCCCTTACTTGGATGGTCACCAAATCCAAAAACAGAGACCCTCTCCAGGGACATACCCCCTCTCCAGGGAGGAAGCTCCTCTCTAAAACGAGGCTGCAGCTCCTTTCCAGGAACTGACCAGGCCACAGGGAAGTGTCCTGCCCTTGAAGTTCATGCCCTAAGCCATCCCTGCCTCGCACCGCACCCATCCCTCACTGTCTACCCTGTCCCGCGGTGCCCCACTTGCCTCTTCATCGCATCGCCATCCACCCTGCCCCCGTGCAGCTCTGCGATGTCTGCCCCACTTCCCACCATTCCCGCCCCTCGCAATTCATGCCCCACACCATGCTCGCCCCACGCCCTGCTTCACGCCCCACCCAGTCTCACATTCTGCCCTGCCCCATCCTGCTCATTCCCCAACTCGCGTAGCTTTCACCATGCGCCCACCCCTAGCCGGACCCTCCCTCCACAGCCACGCCAGTCCCCTGCCCCGTGATGTCCTTGCCCCACCTCATGTGCCCTACTCCACACTGTCTGCACCTCAGGCCATCCACGTGCCTCCTTTCCATGCCTCTCATCATTTCCGCCCATGCCATGCCTGAAACAGAAGCATGCAAAAAAAATTCAAAGTGAATAAATGGGAAAAGACACCTCAATGATGCACAAATAGGTTGACAGTTTCTGGTTACATGCACCCAGATAGCAGCAGAGGAAAAAAGTTTCTGGTGACTTTTACCTAGCTGTTATTCTCAAGATGCACATAGGGTGGCAGCAGAGAAGCGCGCTTGGAAAACATTTACCAGAGATCATACTGTATGTTCTTTCAAGCAAGTTTCAACAACCTTTAAACCTTTGAAATGATATAAAGCATGTTTCTTGTCATTACACTTAATCTAGAAATCAGTAGTAGAAACTAACTAGAAAACCCTTACTTTTTTAAGTTAAAAAATTTACTCCTACATAACCCCCCCCCTTCAAAATCAACAATTCAAGTTAAAACTACATAAAAAACCTATGGCAAAATATATGAATACATTTTAGGGGGAAAAACCGAGAAATACACAGTTTTTCCACCCATACTAAGAATCAGGATAGTAAATTAAATCCAAAGAAAGTAAAAGAATGAAAAGTTCATAGAGGCATCTGGAGGGTGTATACCATATTTCCCCATGCATAAGACTGATCCTTTTTTGAAAAATTTGGGATCTAAAAACTGGGTGCATCTTATACAGTGCTTGCAAATTTTTTACTTGCATTTCCTGCTTACTCATATTTGTTATCTTTTTCTCAAATTTTCGACCCCAAAATTAAGGTGCGTCTTATACATGGAGGCATTTTATACATGGGGAAATATGGTACTTTACAAACTTACCAGTTTTTTTCCACTTGGGATAAGATTTTGAAAAAAATAATTCATTCCT
>NW_027095757.1:0-108794 GCF_036850995.1 Saccopteryx leptura
AATGAGACTCAGAGACATGAACAAGAATGTGATGGCAACAGGGGCGAGAGGTTGGGGGAGGAGGGAGGGGGTGAAGAAGGAGAGAGGGGTTAGGGGAGGGGAGGGGCACAAAGGAAACCAGATAGAAGATGACAGAAGACAATTTAACTTTGGGGGAGGGGTATACAGCACAATCAAATGTCAAAATAATCTAGAGATATTTTCTCTCAACATATGTACTCTGATTTATCAATGTCACTGCATTAAATTTAATAATAAAAAATAAAAAATAAAAAAAGTAAAAAAAAAAAGAATCAAAGTTTATAGACAACGCTGTTAACCAAAATATTCCTTTGCACAAGTAATGAGGCGTGATTCTCAAGATGCACACGAGGTGTCAGCAGAGAAGCACATGTAACAGAGACCATTATTGTATGTGCTATGGAGCAAGTTCCAGCCAAATTCAGAGGATTGAAATGATACCAAGTATATCTCTTGCTTTCACTATAATTATTGTTGAAAGAACTAGCAAGCAGTAACAAGAATTTCCTTATATTTACAAGTTATAAAAGTTTCTTTTAGATAGCCTTGGATTCAACATTGGTAGATAACGCACAACACCCAACTGATGTATTTTTCCAGGTGAACTCATCTGAGCTGTTATTACAAAGGTGCACACGAGGTTGAGGCAGGGAAGCACACTTGGAAAACATTTACCACAAATAATCCTGTATGTTCTTTCAAGGAATTTTCCACTACCTCTAACCTTAGAAATGATATAAAACAGGTTTCTTGTTGTCATTACATTAATATAGTAAGCAGTAATAGAAATTAACCAAAAATTTCATTTTTTGACGATAAGGAAATTATTCCTATATAAACTCCCCCTCAAAATCACAATTCAAGTTGCAAAATACCTTAATATTATTTCAAATAAAAACTACAAGAACAAACCTATTGAAAAATAGGTAGTGATGCATATATTTTGTGGAAAGAAAACCTTAAAATACACGGACTTTCTACCTATATTAAGAACCAGGATACTAAATAAAATCCAGAGAAAGTAAAAAAAAACAAAAACAAAAAAAACTGTTCACAGCCTGAGCAGGCGATGGCACCGTGGTTAGAGCATTCAACTAAAATGGAGGGAACCCAGCTTTGACATTCCAAGGTTGCCAGCTTGACCGAGGGCTCATATGATTTGAGCAAAGCTCACTATCTTAAGCACAAGCTCGCTGGCTCAAGCAATCAGTCACTCGATCAGATGTAGTCCTCTGGTCAAGTCACATATGAGACAGGAGTCAATGAACATGTAAGGGGTCACAATGAAAAACTGATGATTTATCTGTGTCTTGGCACATAATAAAAACTCTGTCCGTTTCTGTCTGTCTGTCCTTATCTATTCTCTCTCTGACTCTCCCCTGTCTCTGTAAAAGAAAATAAAAAGGAAAAAAATGTTCACAGGGACATTTGAAGGATGTATACCATATTTTTCCATGTATAAGACTCATCTTTTTTGAAAATTGTGCAATTAGAAAACTGCGTGCATCTTATACAGTGGTTATAGTATTTTTTACATGCATTTCCGGTTTATTCGCAATTGTTATCATTTTCACAAAATATGTGCCCCAAAATTACGGTGCGTCTTATACAGAGAGGCGTCTTATACATGAAAAACTCTGGGACTTTAAGACTTTACCATTTCTTTCCTCTTGGGGTGAGATTATGAAAAACATAACTCACTTTTCTCTGCAATTTAAGCTGCATAAACAACAACAAAAAAGCCATTGTCATTTATTTTTATATAGTTATTCATTTTAGATGCAGGATAAAGGGGATAATATACAGACAGGTAGTCAGAAACATCAATTTGTTTCTGTATGTGCCTGGACCCAAGAGCAAACCTATGACATTAGCGTATGTATGTGATGCTTTAACTACTGAGCTCTCTGGTGAGAGCAAGCCTTTGTCTTTTGGGGAAAAAATTTACTAGAGAAAATCAGAGGAAATTAAAAAATAAAATGATAATATGATCTGCTGTGGTGACCACATCAGAAGACTTTTCTTTACTCTTAAAATTGAGGTGCATAATCACTATTACTAATTGTTTAGACAAAGTGACCCCTTTTCTAACATGGACTTTCTCTTGTGCCATGGCAGCAGTCCAGACTAATAGAGCTCCTAAGTTTTCAACATCAGAATTTATCTGAGCATATGTCACCACATACAAGCTAGGTTCTTTTCTTCACAGAACACCTCCCAGGGTCTTTGTTTCATAACTTCTATATTTTCTTATTTTATACCTGAGAACACGCATTGCAAAAAACTGAGACTTATGTCTCAGTTCTGCCTTCTGAGAAACTGATACACTGAACCTTGACACAATAAATCATAACTGACACCAAAGATATTGCACTACCAAATTCAGTGCTTGATAAACTTATGATTATTTTATTTATGTATATATTTTTTCTTTCTGTCACCCCATGAGAGTGTAGTATTCATAAAGACAAAAAGTGAGTCTGTCTCATTTACTATTGGCAAACAGTGTCCAGCACAGTGCTGGCACATAATAGAAATAAAATAAATGTTTCCTGAATGACTAAATAAATATTCATTTGCATACATACACAGATATGCACAAATGACACACACTGTGGACTCAGAGAGATATGCTCATGTGCAATTCACATCTATGCATACAGATGTAAACACACCCAATATACCAGAATATATATACACAGAGAAATATAAGAGGTACACAAAAAATATTTTAAAGAAAATGTTCTAATATTAACAGTAGATATATCTGTATGAAAAGTTCTTTTTGTTCTTGTTTTTGAGATCATTTTTCTTGCACTCCTGCAATAAGAATACATTTTTTATAATGAAAAAGCTGTTAAAATTCAATGTACTTGTCAAATCAAAGCACATCCTATTTTACAATACACGAAGTAGATGTATGTAAAATAAGTTAAGTGTTGGCTGGTTGGCTCAGTGGTAGATCGTTGGCCATGAAAGCAGAAGTCCAGGGTTTGGTGTCTGGACAAGGCATACAGGAGAAGTGCCCATCTTCTTCTGAACCCCTCGCCCTCTCCTTCCTCTCTGTCTCTCCACTCCACTACCCACAGCCGAGGCACCATTGGAGCAAAGATAACCTGGGCGCTGCAGAGGCTCTGGTCGCAACAGGGCTACAACCCAGGGTTCCAGAGCATCCGCCCCTCATTGGCAGAGCTTCGCTCCCTAGGGGCGTGCCAAGTGGATCTCAGTCGTGTGCATGCGGGAGTCTGTCTGACTGTCTCTCTCGTTTCGAGCTTCAGAAATATACAAAAAAAAAAAGAAGTTAAAAAAAAGAAGTTAAAGTGTAAAAATGGAAGTCATTGAGTGCATGTACATGAGTTCCTAGCACAGTGCCTGGTATATGATGGGCACTTTCAAAGGCTTTATGAAAGCATGGTTGGAAAGAAAGGAGAAAAACAAGATGAACCGAGAGATTTTCAGAAAACAAACCACAAAGGATACATAAAATCTTTACAGAAACTGCAAATTAGAATCAAAGTTTATAGACAACGCTGTCAACCAAAATATTCCTTTGCACCAGTAATGAGGCATGATTCCAAAGATGCACATGAGGTGTCAGCAGAGAAGCACATGTAACAGAGACATTATTGTATGTGCTATGGAGCAAGTTCCAGCAACTTCAGAGGATTGAAATGATACCAATTATATCTCTTGCTTTCACTACAATTAACATTGAAAGAACTAGCAAGCAGTAACTAGAATTTATTTATATATACAAGTTATAAATGTTTCTTTTAGATAGCTTTGGATTCAACACTGATAGATAAAGGACAACACTCAACTGATTTATTTTTCCAGGTGAACTCATCTGAGCTGTTATTCCAAATGTGCACACGAGGTTGAGGCAGGGAAGCGCACTTGGAAAACATTTACCACAGATAATCTGTATGTTCTTTCAAGGAAGTTTCCACTACCTCTAACCTTAGAAATGATATAAAACATGTTTCTTGTTGTCATTACACTTAATATAGTAAGCAGTAATAGAAATTAACCAAAAATTCCATTTTTTGATGGTAAGAAATTATTTCTAAATAACCCCCCTCCTCAAAATCACAATTCAAGATGCAAAATACCTTAATATTATTGGAAATAAAAACTACAAAAAGAAACCTATTGTAAAATGTAGTGATCAATATATTTTATGGCAAGAAAACCTTAAAATACACAGCATTCTACCTATATTAAGAACCAGGATACTAAATAAAATCCAGAGAATGTAAAAAAACAAAAAAAAAATGTTCACAGCCTAAGCAGGTGATGGCACAGTGCTTAGAGCATTCGACTGAAATGCAGAAAACCCAGGTTTGAGATTCCAGGATTGCCAGCTTGACCAAGGGCTCATATGATTTGAGCAAAGCTCACCAGCTTAAGCACAGGTCACTGGCTCAAGCAATCAGTCACTTGATCAGTTGTAGTCCCTTGGTCAAGTCACATATGAGACAGGAGTCAATGAATATGTAAGGGGCCAAAACAAAAAATTGTTGATTGATCTGTGACCTGGCACATAATAAAAACCCTGTTCGTTTCTGTCTGTCCCTATTTATTCCTTTATCAGACTCTCTCCCAGTCCCTTTAAAAAAATGAATAAAAGAAATGTTCACAGAGATATTTGGAGGGTGTATACCATATGTCTCCATGTGTAAGACTCATCTTTTTTCAAAAATCTTAGGTGAGAATAATGTGTGTGTCTTATACAGTGGCAACCACTGTAGAGCACAGTGACTGGAACCTAATAGAAATGCAATAAGTGTTTAATGAATGAAAGAATAAATAGTAATTTGCATGCATACACAGGTATCCACAAATGATAAAAACTGTGGACACAGAGAGATATGCTCATATGCAATGCACATCTATACACACAGATGTATGCACACCCAATGTACCTTAGTATTTATAGATATAAAAATATAATAGGTGCACAAAGAATATGGAAAGATATTGTCATAATATTACAGTAGTTATCTCTGTATGAAAATTTGTTTTGTTTTCTAGTCATTTTTTCTTGCATTTCTGCAAAAAGAATAGAGTTTTTATAATAAAAATGCAGTTTCATTCAACATACTTTTCAAATCAAAGCACATCTTATTTTATAATACAATAAGAAGATTTAAATAAAAGAGCCCAAAAGCAGTAGTAAAAATAGTAGAATTGGAAGACATTGAATGCACCAACTACTCATGTAGTTCCTAGCACAGTTCCTGGTATATGATGGGAACATTTAAAGGCTTTATAATAGTATTGCTGGAAGGAAAGAAGAAAAAAAGTTGAACTGATAGATTCCCAGAAATCAAATCACTAAGAATACACAAAAAAATTACAGATCCGGAAAATTGGAATCAATGTGTAGACAATCCTCTCTACTATTTCTTTCCTTTGGATCTGTACTGAGGCGTGATTCCTAAGATGCACACGAGGTGGCAGCAGAGAAGCACATGTAAAAGAGACCATTATTGCATGTGCTATGCAGCAAGTTTCAGCCAACTTCAGAGGATTGAAATAATATCAAATATGTCTATTGCTTTCACTAGAGTTAACATTGAAACAAGTAGCAAACAGTAACTGGAAATTTCTTATATTTACAAGTTGTAAAAGTATCTTCTAAATAGTCTTTGTTTCAACATTGATAGATAAAGCACAACTTTCAACTGCTGTGTTTTTTCAGGTAAACTACTATAAGCTTTTATTCCCAAAGTGAACACGAGGTGGCAGCAGAGAAGCACACTTGGAAAACATTTCCCACAGACAATCCTGTATTTTCTTTCAAGCAAGTTTCAACTACCGCAAACCTTTGAAATGATATAAAGCATGTTTCTTCTTGTTATTAATATTACTCTAGAAATCAGTAATAAAAACTAACTAAAAAACCCTTCCTTTTTTAAGTTAAGAAATTCACTCCTAAATAACTCCTGCTCAAATTCAAAATTCAAGTTACAAAATACTTTAAACTTAATGGAAATAAATACTATATAAGAAAACCTATGGAAAAATGTTGTGATGAATACAGTTTAGTAGAAAAAAACCTTAAAATACACAACGTTTCCACCCGTACTATGAAACAGGATACTAAACAAAATTCAGAGAAAGTAAAAGATAAAAATTTTCACAGCCTGAGGAGGTGGTGGCGTGGTGGATAGAGCATTTGACTGGAATACGGAGGACACAGGTTGAGATCCCAAGGTCGCCAGCTTGAGCGTGGGCTTAACTGGTTTGAGCAAAGCCCACCAGCTTTAGCCAAATGCGCTCACTGGCTCGAGCAAGAGGTTACTCGGTCAGCTGTAGTTCCCTGGTCAAGGCACAATGAGAGAGCAGTCAAAGAGCAACTAAGGTGTCACAACAAAAAACTGATGATTGATTTGTGACCTTGCACATAATAAAAAAAAAACTCCTTACATTCCTTTCTGTGTGTCCCTGTCTATTCCTCTCTCTGACTCGCTCACTGTCCCTGTAAAAAAAAGAAAAGAAAAAAGAAAGGAAAAAATAAAAGGTTCACACAGACATTCAGCGGGTGTATATCTTTTTTGCCCTTCTTTAAGACTGAACTTTTGTGAAAAATGTGTGTTTTGAAAACTGGGTGCGTCTTATACAGTGGTTGTAGTATATTTTACTTGCATTTCCTGTTTCTTCATATTTGTTATCATTTTCTCAAATTTTGTGCCAAAAAATTAAAGTGTGTCTTCTACAGTGAGGCATATTATGCATGGGGAAATATGGTACCTTACAACTTTACTACCTATTTTCTCTTGTGGTGAGATTTTGAAAAACATAGTTCATTCTTCTATGCAATTTAAGCTGCGAAAACAACAAAAAATAGCCATTGTCACTTTTTCTTTTATTTAATTTTTAATGTTAGAGAGAGGAAGTGGGGGGGAAAAGACAGACAGATAGTCAGAAACATCAATCTGTTTCTGTATGTGCCTTGAACCAGGACCAATCTTATGACATTACTGTATGAGTGTGATTCTCTAAGTAGTGAGATCTCTGGTGCAAAAAAGCCATTGTCTCTAGGGGGACAAAATTACTAGAGAAAACCTGAGGCAAATAAAAAATAAAATAATAATCTAGTCTGCTGTGGTGACAAATACAGAAGATTTTCTAGGCTCTTGACAGTCAGGGGCATATACAATTAGTATTTCTGATTGTTGAGCACGAATTGACACCTTTCCTAACATGCACTTTTCCTTGTGCCCTGGCAGCAGTCCAGAGTGAGAAACCTCCTAAGCTTTGGTTTTCAGAATTTATCTGAGCCTGTGTCAGCAATTACAATTTCGGTTCTTTGGTCACAGACACCTCCCAGGGTATTTGTTGCATCACTTGTACATTTTCTCAGTTTTATAGCTGAGATCATGCATTCCTGAAGAACCGAGACTTATGACTCAGCTCTCCTTTCTGAGAAACGGATATACTTAACCATGCCACGATCAATCACAACTGAGAAAAAAGGTATTGCACTACCAAATCCAGTGTTTGTCATAACATATAATTTTTCTACGTATATTTTTTCTTCATTTCTCTACTCCATGACAATGCAATATCCATAAAGACAGAATGGGAGTCTGTCCCATTCCCTACTGGCAACCAGTGTCGAGCACAGTGCCTGAAATATAATGAAAATTCAATAAGTTTTTACTGGAAGAGTGAATAAATATTCATTTGCATACTACACAAATATCCACAAATGACAGACACTATTGAAACAGAGAGGTATGCTCACGTGCAATGCACATCTATGCACATTGGGTACATGCACCCAATGTACCTGAGTACATATACATAGGGAAATATAATTGGTACACAAAGAATATGGAAAGAAAATGGCTAAAGTTAACAGTTGATATCTATGTATGAAAATTTGTTGTTTTGTTTTTCTTATAATTATTTTTGCATTTCTGCAATAAGAATACCGTTTTTATAATAAAAAGCTGTTAAAATTCTATATACTTGTCAAATCAAAGCACATCATAATTTACAATACATTAAGTAGATTTAAATAAAAGAAGTTCAAAAGACAGATGTAAAAATAGTAGAATGGGAAGTGACTGAGTGCAGGGACATGAGTTCTTAGCACAGTGCCTGGTATATGAAGGGCACTTTCAAAGGCTTTAAGAATGCATGGCTGGAAGGAAAAAAGAAAAACAAGATGAAACGATAGATTCCCAGAAAAAAACCACTAAGGATACAGAAAAACTTCACAAAAGCAGCTAATTGGAATCAATGGTTGTAGACAATCTTATGTACCAAAACTTTCCTTTGGACCTGTACTGAAACATGATTCCCAAGATGCAAACAAGGTGGCAGCAGAGAAGCACATGTAACAAAGACCAATATTTTATGTGCTATGGAGCAAGTTCCAGCAAACTTCAGAAGATTGAAATGATATGAAGGGTATCTCTTGCTTACACTACAGTTAACATTGAAACAGGTAGCCAACAGTAACTAGAACTCCATTATATTTACAAGTTATGAAAGTATCTTCTAGATAGCCTTCGATTCAACATTGATAGGTAATGCACAACACCCAACTTCTGTGTTTTTCCAGGTGAACTGCTCTGAGCTGTTATTTCCAAGGTTCACATGTGGTGGCAGCAGGGAAGCACTCTTGGAAAACATTTTCCACAGATAATGCTGTATGTTCTTTCAAGAAAGTTTCAACTACCTCAAAATTTAGAAAGGATATAAAGCCCGTTTCTTGTCATCATTACACTTAATATAGTAAACAGTAATAAAATTAACTAAAATCCCTTTTTTTTAAAGGTAAGGAAATTCACTCCTGATTAACCCTCCCTCAAAAATCACAATTCAAGCTGCAAAATACATTAATATTAATGAAAAGAAAACTACATAAGAAAATCTATAAAAAAATGTAGTGATGAATATATTTTAGAGAAATAAAACCTTAAAATACACAGCCTTTCCACCTATACTAAGAATCAGGATTCTAAATAAAATCCAGAGAATGTAAAAGAAACAAAATGATCACAGACTGACAAGGCAGTGGCGCAGTGGGTAGAGCATTTGAATGGAATGTGCAGTACCCAGATTTGAGATCCCAAATTCTCCAGGTTGAGCGTGGTCTCATCTCGTTTTAGCAAAGCTCAACAGCTTGATCCCAATGTGCCTTCTCGATCAAGGGGTCACTTGGTCAGCTGTAGCCCCCTAGTCAAGGCACATATGAGACAGCAGTCAATGAACAACTAAGGTGTCCTAAGGAAAAAATGATGTTTGGTCTGTGAACTGGCACATAATAAAAAATTTTCTCAAGTCTTGTCTGTCTGTTCTTATCTATCCTTCTCTCTCACTCTCTCTATGACTCTGGAAAAAGAAAAAAAGAAAGAAATGTTCGCAGAGACATTTGGAGTTTCTATCCATATATTTCTATGTATAAAACTCATCATTTTTAAAAATGTGGGGTTTGAAACCTGGGTGCATATTATAGAGTGGTTGTTGTACTTTTACTTGCATTTCCTGTTTCTTCACATTTGTTATCATTTTCTCAAATTTTGTGACCCAAAATTAAGGTGCGACATATAGAGGGAGGCTACTTATACATGGAGAGATATGGTACTTTACAACCTTACCAGTTCTTTCCACTTGGGGTGAGATTTTGAAAAAAATAATTAATTCCTCTAAGCAATTTAAGCTGCAAAAACACCAAAAAAAGCCATTGTCATTTTTCTTTTATTTAGTTATTAATGTTAGAGGGAGGAAGAGGGCGGAAAACAGACACACAGTCAGAAACATCAATGTGTTTCTGTATGTGCCTAGACAAAGGGCCAAACCTATGACATTAGTGCATGTGTGTGATGCTCTATCTACTGAGCTCTCTGGTGATAGCAAACCATTGTATTTAGGGGTAAAATTACTAGAGAAAAACTGAGGTAATTAAAAATAAAACAATTATCTAGTCTGCTGTGTTGACAACACCAGAAGATTTTTTTTTGCTCTTGACTCTTAGGGGCATAAAAATATTTCTGATTGTTTATAACGATGTGACCCCTTTCCTAACATACACTTTTTTCTTGTGCTGTTGCAGCAGTCCAGACTGAGTGACCTCCTATGCTTTGGACATCAGAATTTATCTGAGCCCTGGGTCACCAATTACAAGCTAGGTAATTTTGCTCACAGAACAACTCCCAGGGTCTTTGTTTCAGCACTTGAGAATTTTCTCAGCTTTATAGCTGAGAACACGCATTGCTGAAGAACTGAGACTTAGGTTTCAGCTTTGCCTTTCAAGAAACTGATATACTCAACATCGCCATGATCAATAAAACTGGGAACAAGGCATTGCACTACTATATACAGAGCTTGTCACAACTTATAATTATTTTATTTATGTACATTTTTCTTCCTCTGTCTACAGCATGAGAGTGTATTATTCATATAGACAGTCTGTCGCTTTCACTATAGGCAAACAGTGTAGAGCACAGTGCCTGGAACATAATAGAAATACAATAAGTGTTTAATGAATGTAAGAATAAATAGTAATTTGCATGCATACACAGGTATCCACAAATGATAGAAAATGTGGACCCAGAGAGATATGCTCATATGAAGTGCACATCTACACACAGATGTATGCACACCCAATGTACCTTAATACATATAGATATACAAATATAATAGGTACAATAAGAATATGGAAAGATAATGTCATAATATTAACAGTAGTTATCTCTGGATGAAAATTTGTTTTGTTTTCTATTCATTTTTTCTTGCACTTCTGCAATAAGAATATAGTTTTTATAATAAAAAAGCAGTTACATTCAACATACTTTTCAAATAAAAGCACATCTTATTTTATAATACATTAAGAAGATTTAAATAAATGAGTCCAAAAGCAGAAGTAAAAATAGTAGAATGGGAAGACATTGAGTGCACCAACTACTCATACAGTTCCTAACACAGTGCCTGGTATATGATGGGAACATTCAAAGGCTTTATGAAAGCATTGCTGGAAGGAAAGAAGCAGAACATCGTGAACCGATAGATTCTCAGAAATCAAATCACTGAGAATACACAAAATATTTACAGAACCAGCAAATTGGAATCAACATTTGTAGACAATCTTTTCTACTATTTCTTTCCTTTGGATCTGTACTGAGGCGTGATTCCCAAGATGCACATGAGGTGGCAGCAGAGAAGCACATGTAAAAGAGACCATTATTGTATGTGCTATGCAGCAAGATTCAGTCAACTACAGAAGATTGAAATAATATCAAATATGTCTATTGCTTTCACTAGAGTTAACGTTGAAAGAAGTAGGAAGCAGTAACTGGAAATTCCTTATATTTACAAGTTATAAAAGTATCTTCTAAATAGTCTTGGTTTCAACATTGATAGATAAAGCACAACTCTATACTGCTCTCTTTTTTCAGGTGAACTGCTCTGAGCTGTTATTCCCAAGGTGAATACGAGGTGGCAGCAGACAAGCGCACTTGGAAAACATTTCCCACAGACAATCCTGTATTTTCTTTCAAGCATGTTTCAACTACCTCAAACCTTTGAAATGATATCAAACATATTTCTTCTTGTCATTACACTTACTCTAGAAATCAGTAATAAAAACTAACTAAAATCCCTTCCTTTTTTAAGTTAAGAAATTCACACCTAAATAACCCCTGCTCAAATTCAAAATTCAAGTTACAAAATACTTTAAACATAATGGAAATAAAAACTATATAAGAAAACCTATGGTAAATGTTGTGATGAATAGATTTTAGTGGAAAAAAAACTTAAAATACACAACAAAACTACCCATATTATGAAACAGGATACTAAACAAAATCCAGAAAAAGTAAAAGATAAAAATTTTTTCAGCCTTAGGAGACTGTGGCGCAGTGATAGAGCATTTGACTGGAATGCGGAGGACCAAGGTTTGAGATACCAAGGTCGCCAGCTTGAGCGTGGGCTTATCTGGTTTAAGCAAAACTCACCATCTTTAGCCCAATGGGCTCCCTGGCTCGAGCAAGAGGTTACTTGGTCATCTGTATTTCCCTGGTCAAGGCACAATGAGAGAGCAGACAATGAGCAACTAAGGTGTCACAACAAAAAACTGAAGATTGATCTGTGACCTGGCACATAATAATAATAAAAAAAACCTCTTTACATTCCTGTCTGTGTGTCACTATCTATTCCTCTCTCTGATTCTCTCACTGTCTCTGTAAAAAAAAAGAAAGAAATGAAAAGAAAGAAAAAAATAAAGCATTCACAGAGACATTCGGCGGGTGTATACCATATTTGTCCTCTTGTAAGACTCATCTTTTTTGAAAAATGTGGGGTTTGAAAACTGGCTGCGTCTTATACAGTGGTTGTAGTATATTTTACTTGCATTTCCTGTTTCTTCGCATTTGTTATCATTTTCTCTCAAATTTTGTGCCCAAAAATGAAGGTGTGTTTTCTACAGGGAGGCATATTATTCATGGGTAAATGTGGTACTTTAAAACCTTACTACCTGTGTTCTCTTGTGGTGAGATTTTGAAAAACATAAGTCATTCTTCTATGCAATTTAAGCTGCAAAAGCAACAAAAAAATAGCCATTGTCAATTTTTCTTTTATTTAATTTTTAATGTTAGAGAGAGGAATTGGAGGGGGCGTAAAGACAGGCAGATAGTCAGAAACATCAATCTGTTTCTGTATGTGCCTTAAAACGGGACCAATCCTATGACATTACTCTATGAGTGTGATGCTCTAACTAGTGAGCTCTCTGGTGTAAGCAAGCCATTGTCTCTAGGGGGACAAAATTACTAGAGACAACCTGAGGCAAATAAAAAATAAAATAATAATCTAGTCTGCTGTGGTGACAACATCAGAAGAGTTTTCTAGGCTCTTGACAGTCAGGGGCATATACAATCAGTATTTCTGATTGTTGAGCATGAATTCACAACTTTCCTAACATGCACTTGTTCTTGTGCCATGGCAGCAGTCCAGACTGAGAAACCTCCTAATCTTTGGTTTTCAGATTTTATCTGAGCCTGGTCAGCACTTACAATTTAGGTTCTTTTGGTCACAGAACACCTCCCAGGGTATTTGTTGCATCACTTGTAAATTTTCTCAGTTTTATAGCTGAGATCACGCATTCCTGAAGAACCAAGACTTATGTCTCAGCTCCGCCTTCCAAGAAACTGATATATTTAACCATGCAATGATCAATCACCACTGGGACCAAAGGTATTGCACTACCAAATTCAGTGCTTGTCACAACTTATAATTTTTATGTATATTTTTTCCTTTCTCTTTGTACTCCATGACAGTGTATTATCCATAAAAACAGAAAGTCTTTGTGATTCATTATGGCAACCAGTGTCAAGCACAGTGCCTGGCATATAATAAAAATTCAATAAGTTTTTAATGGAAGAGTGAATAAATATTCATTTGCATACATACGCAAATATCCACAAATGACAGAAACAATTGAAACAGAGAGGTATGCTCCTGTACAATAATGCACATCTATGCACACATTGTGTACACACACCCAATGTACCTGAGTACATATACATAGAGAAATATAATTGGTACACAACAAATATGGAAAGAAAATGGCTAAAGTTAACAGTTGATATCTATGTATGAAAATTTGTTGTTTTGTGTTTCTTATTAATTTTTTTTTGCATTTCTGCAATAAGAATACCGTATTTATAATAAAAACTGTTAAAATACTATATACTTGTCAAAACAAAGCACATCATAATTTACAATACATTAAGTAGATTTAAATAAAAGATGTTCAAAAGACAGATGTAAAAATAGTAGAATGGGAAGTGACTGTGTGCAAGGACATGAGTTCTTAGCCCAGTGCCTGGTATATCATGGGCACTTTCAAAGGCTTTATGAAAGCATAGCTGGAAAGAAAAAAAAATCAAGATGAAATGATTGATTCCAAGAAAAGAAACCACTAAGTATACAGAAATACTTCACAGAAGCAGCTATTTGGAATCAATGGTTGTAGACAATCATATCTACCAAAATATTTTCCTTTGTACCTGTACTGAAGCATGATTCTGAAGATAAAAACGAGGTGGTAACAGAGAAGCACATGTAACAGAGGCCAATATTTTATGTGGTATGGAGCAAGTTGCAGCAAACTTCAGAAGATTGAAATGATATGATGTGTATCTCTTGCTTACACTACAGTTAACATTGAAACAGGTAGGAAACAGTAAGTAGAACTCCCTATATTTACAAGTTATGAAAGTATCTTCTAGATAGCCTTCGATTCAACATTGCTAGATAATGCACAACACCCAACTGCTGTGTTTTTCCAGGTGAACTGCTCTGAGCTCTTATTTCCAAAGTACCCATGAGGTGGCAGCAGGGAAGCGCTCTTGGAACATATTTTTTACAGATAATTCTGTATGTTCTTTCAAGCAAGTTTCAACTTCCTCTAACCTTAGAAATGATATAAAGCCTGTTTCTTGTCATCATTACACTTAATATACTAAACAATAATAGAAATTAACTAACATCCCTTTTTTTAAGGTAATGAAATTCACTCCTAAATAACCACCCCTCAAAATCACAATTCAACTTGCAAAATACCTTAAAATGAATGAAAATAAAAACCACATAAGAAAATCTATAAAAGAAATGTAGTGATGAATACATTTTAGAGGAATAAAACCTTAAAATACAGAGCCTTTCCACCCATTAAGAACCAGGATACTAAATAAAATCCAGAGTATGTAAAAGAAACAAAATGTTCACAGACTGACAAGGCAGTGGCGCAGTGGGTGGAACATTTGACTGGAATGCGCAGTACCCAGATTTGAGATCTCAAATTCGCCAGCTTGAGCATGGGCTCATCTTGTTTTGCAAAGCTCAACAGCTTGATCCCAAAGTCGCTGTCTCGAGCAAAGGGTCACTCGGTCAGCTGTAGCCTTCTGGTCAAGGCACATATGCAAGAGCAGTCAATGAACAACTAAGGTGTCCTTACGAAAAACTGATGATTGATCTGTGACCTGGCACATAATAAAAAATTTTCTCCATTCTTGTCTGTCTGTTCCTATCTATCCCTCTCTCTCACTGTCTCTATGATTTTGGATAAGAAAAAAATAAGAAAGAAATGTTCACAGAAACATTTGAAGTTTTTATCCATATGTTTCTATGTATAAAACTCATAATTTTTAAAAATGTGGGGTTTTAAACCTGGGTGAAACTTATACAGTGGTTGTTAAAATTTTTATTGCATTTACTGTTTCTTCGCATTTGTTATTCTTTTTTCCAAATTTGTACCCCAAAATTAAGGTGCTACTTATAGAGGGAGGCTACTTATACATGGGGAGATATGGTACATTACAAGTTTACCAAAATCTTGGGGTGAGATTTTGAAAAAAATAATTCAGTCCTCTAAGCATCTTAAGCTGCAAAAGCACCAAAGAAAAGCCATTGTCATTTTTCTTTTATTTAGTTATTAATGTTAGAGGGAGGAAGAGGGGGAAAAACAGACACACAGATAGTCAGAAACAACAATGTGTTTCTGTATGTGCCTAGACCAAAAAACAAACCTATGACATTAGTGTATGTGTGTGATGCTCTATTTACAGAGCTCTCTGTCGATAGCAAGCCATTGTATTTAGGGAGAAAAATTACTAGAGAAAAACTGAGGTAATTAATAATAAATCAATAACCTAAGCTGCTGTGGTGACAACACCAGAAGATTTTCTTTGCTCTTTATTGTTAGGGGCATACAAATATTTCTGATGGTTTACCACAATGTGACACCTTTCCTAACATGCACTTTTTTTCTTGTACTGTTGCAGCAGTCCAGACTAATAGACCTCCTAAACTTTGGACATCAGAATTTATCTGAGCCTGGGTCAACACTTACAAGCCTGGTACATTTGCTCACAGAACAACTCCCAGGGTCTTTGTTTCAGCGCTTGAGAATTTTCTCAATTTTATAGCTGAGAACACGCATTTCTGAAGAACTGAGACCTAAGTTTCAGCTCTGCCTTTCAAGAAACTGATATACTGAACATCACCACGATCAATGAAAACTGGGAACAAGACATTGCACTACTCTATCCAGTGCTTGTCACAACTTATAATTATTTTATTTATGTACATATTTCTTCCTCTGTCTAGAGCATGACAGTGTATTATTCATAAAGACAGTCTGTCTCTTTCACTATAGGCAACCAGTGTAGGGCACAGTGCCTCGAACATAAAAGAAACACAAAGTGTTGATTAATGAATGAAAGAATAAATAGTAATTTGCATGTGTACACAGGTATCCACAAATGTTAGAAACTGTGGACACAGAGAGATATGTTCATATGCAATGCACATCTATACACACAGATGTATGCATACCCAATGTACCTTAGTACGTATAAATATACAAATATAATAGGTACACTAAGAATATGGAAAAATAATGTCATAATATTAACAGTAGTTATCTCTGGATGAAAATTTGTTCTTTCGTATTCTATTCATTTTTTTTTGCATTTCTGCAATAAGAATACAGTTCTTATAATAAAAAAGAAGTTATATTCAACATACTTTTCAAATTAAAGAAGACCTTATTTTACAATACATTAAGATGATTTAAAAAAAGGAGTCCAAAAGCAGAAGTAAAAATAGTAAAATAGGAAGACATTGAGTGCACCAACTACTCATATAGTTCCTAGCACAATGCCTGGTATATGATGGGAACATTCAAAGGCTTTATGAAAGCATTGCTGGACGGAAAGAAAAAAACAAGGTGAACCGACAGATTCCCAAAAATCAAATCACTAAGAATACACAAAATATTTACAGAACCAGCACATTGGAATGAACATTTGTGAAAAATCGTCTCTACTATAACTTTCCTTTGGATCTATTCTGAGGCGTGATTCCCAAGATGCACACAAGGTGGCAGCATAGAAGCACATGTAACAGAGACCATTATTGTATGTGCTATGCAACAATTTTCAGCCAACTTCTCAGGATTTAAATAATATCAAATATGTCTATTGCTTTCACTAGAGTTAATGTTGAAGCAAGTAGCAAACAGTAACTGGAAATTCCTTATATTTACAAGTTATAAAAGAATCTTCTAAATAGTCTTGGTTTCAACATTGATAGATAAAGGACAACTCCCAACTGCTGTGTTTTTTCAGGTGAACTGTTCTGAGCTATTATTCCCAAGGTGAACAAGAGGTGGAAGCAGAGAAGCGCACTTGGAAAACATTTCCCAGAGACAATCCTGTATTTTTTTTCAAGCAAGTTTCAACTACCTCTAAACTTAGAATTGAAATAAAGCATGTTTCTTCTTGTCCTCACACTTAATATAGTAAACAGTAATACAAATTAAATAAAAATCCCTTTTTTGAAGATAAGGTATTAACTCCTAAATAAACACTTTCCGCTCAAAATCACAATTCAAGTTGCAAAATACCTTAAAATCAATGGAAATAAAAAATACATAAGAAAACCTACGGAAAAGTGTAGTGATGAATCTATTTTAGGGCAAGAAAACCTTAAAACAAAGAGCCTTTCCACATATACTAATAACTTGGATACTAAATAAAATCCAGAGAAATAAAAGAAAATATGTTCACACCGTGAGCAAAGCTCACCATCTTGAGCCCAAGGTCACTGTCTAGAGCAAGCGGTCACTCTATGAGATATAGGCCCTATTCAAGGCACATATGAGACAAGAGTCTATGAACAAGTAAGGGGTCACAATGAAAAACTGATGATTGATCTGTGACCTGGCACATAATAAGAACTCTCTCTCTCTGTCTCTCTGTAACTATCTTTCCTAATCTCTGACTCTCTCCCTGTCTCTGGAAAAAAAAAAAGAAAAAAACAAATGCTCACAGAGACATTTGGTGGGTGTATATCATATTTTCCCATGAATGAGACTAATCTTTTTTGAAAAAAATGGGGTTAGAAAACTGGGTGCATCTTATCCAGTGGTTGAAGAATTTTTTACTTGCATTTTTTGTTTTTTCGCATTTGCTATCATTTACTCAAAATATGAGCCACCACATAAGGTGCGTCTTATATAGGGAAGATTCTTATACATGGGGAAATATGGTACTTTACAACCTTACCATTTATTTCCTCTTGGGGTGAGATTTTGTAAAACATAATTCATTCTTCTATGCAATTTAAGCTGCAAAAACAAAAATAAAAAAGCCATTCTTATTTTTTTTAATATATTTATTCATGTTAGAGGCAGGATAAAGGTGGGGAAAAACAGACAGACAGTCAGAAACATCAATCTGTATTTGTATGTGCCTTGATGCAGGAGCAAACCTATGATATTAGAGTATGGGTGTGATGCTTTAACTACTGAGCTCTCTGGTGAGAGCAAGCCATTGTCATTTGGTGAATAAATTTACTAGAGAAAACCAGAGGTAATTAAAAAATAAAATGATAATCTAGTCTGTTGTGGTGCCAGCACCAGAAGACTTTTATTTGCTCTTGAAATTCAAGGGCATAATCAGTATTTCTAATTGTTTAGCACAAAGTGACCCCTTTCCAAACATGCACTTTCTCTTGTGCCTTGGCAGCAATTCAGACTGAGAGACCTCCAAAATTTTGGATATCATGAATTTAACTGAGCATTGGTCACTACATAGAACCTAGGTTCTTTTGCTCACAGGAAACATCCCAGGGTCTTTGTTTGATTACTTCTATATTTTCTCCATTTTATACCTGAAAACATGCATTGCTGAAAAAACGAGACTTATGTTTCAGCTCTGAATTCTGAGAAACGGATATACTGAACCTCACTACAATAAATCATAACTGACACCAAAGATATTGCACTAGCAAATTACATGCTTGTTAAACTTATGTTTATTTTAATTATGTATATTTTTCTATTTCTGTATACCCTATTACAGTGTAGTATTTATAAAGACAGAAAGTGAGTCTGTCTCATTCACTATAGGCAACTAATTTGGAGCACAGTCCCTGGCAATTAATCAAATACAATAAGTTTTTTCTGAATGACCGAATAAATAGTCATTGGCATATGTACAGAGATATCCACAAATCACAGACACTGTTGACACAGAGAAATATGCTCATGTGCAATGCACATATATGCACAAAGATGTACACACACCTAATGTACCTGAGTATATATACATACAGTAATATAATACATACACAAGGAATATGGAAAGAAAATGTCCTAATATTAACAGTAGATATATCTGTATGAAAATTGGTTGTTGTCATTTTTGAGTTCATTTTTCTTGCACTTCTGCTATAAAAATACTTTTTTTATAATAAAAAAGTTGTTAAAATTCAACATACTTGTCAAATCAAAGCACATCCTACTCTACAATACACGAATATGTTTTATGTAAAAGAAGTTCAAAAGACATAAGTTAAGAGAGTACAATGACAAGTCATTGTGTGCACGGACATGAATTCCTAGCATAGTGCCTGGAATTTGATGGGTACTTTCAAAGTTTTTATGAAAGCATAGCTTGAAGTAAAGAAGAAAAATAAGTTGAACAGAGATGTTTTCAGAAAACAAACCAATAAGGATACACAAAACTTTTACAGAAACGGCAAATTGAAAACAACATTTATAGAAAATGCTCTGTACCAAACTATTCTTTTGGACCTGTACTGAGGCTTGATTCCCAACATGCACAGAGAAGCACATGTAACAGAGACCATTATTGTATGTGCAATGGAGCATGTTCCAGTCAAAATCAAAGGATTAAAATGATACCAAGAAAAATTCTTGCTTTCACAACAATTAACGTTGAAAGAGGTAGTAGCTTTAACTAGAAATTCATTATATTTCCTAGTTATAAAACTTTCTTATAGATAGCCTTGTATTCAACATTGATAGATAACGCACAACAACCAACTGAGGTATTTATCCAGATAAACTGTTCTGAGCTGTTATTCCCAAGGTGCACACGAGGTGGCAGCAGGAAAGCGACCTTGGAAAACATTTACCACAGATAATCCTGTATGTTCTTTCAAGCAAATTTCTACTACCTCTAACCTTAGAAATGATAAAAACATGTTTTTTGTTGTCCTCACACTTAATATAGTAAACAGTAATACAAAATAACTAAAAATCCTTTTTTTGAAGGTAAGGAAATTAACTCCTAAATAACCTCTTTTCGCTCAAAATCACAATTCAAGTTGCAAAATTCTTTAAAATAAATGGAAATAAAAATACTAAAGGAAAGCTCTAGAAAAATATAGTGATGAATCTATTTTAGTGCAAGAAAACCTTAAAACCCAGAGCCTTTCCACCCGTACTAAGAACCAGGATACTAAATAAAATGCAGAGAAAGTAAAAGAAAAATGTTCACAGCGTGAGCAGGCGATGGTGCAGTGGTTAGAATAATTGACTGGAATGTGGTGGACTCAGGTTTGAGATTCCAGGGGTGCAATATTGAGCGTGGGCTCATGTGGTTTGAGCAAAGCTCACCATCTTGAGCCCAAGGTCGCTGTCTTGAGCAAGCAGTCACTCTATGAGATATAGCCCCCTGGTCAAGGCACATATGAGACAGGAGTCAATGAACAAATTCGAGGTCACAACGAGAAACAGATGATTGCTCTGTGACCTGGCACATAATAAGAACTCTCTCTCTGTCTGTCTGCTCTGTATATCCCTCCCCTGAATCACCGTGTCTCTACAAAAAAAGGAAAAAAGGAATGTTCACAGAGACATTTCTTGGGTGTATATCATATTTTCTCATGAATGAGACTCATCTTAATTAAAAAACGTGAGGTTAGAAAACTGGGTGCGTCTTATACAGTGCTTGTAGAATTTTTTACATGCATTTCTCATTTATTCGCATTTGCTATCATTTACTCAAACTTTGAGCCCCCTAAATAAGGTGCGTCTTATATAGGGAAGCTTCTTATATTCGGGGAAATATGGTACTTTACAACCTTACCATTTCTTCCCTCTTGGGGTGAGATTTTGTAAAACATAATTCATTATTCTATGCAATTTAAGCTGCAAAATCAACAACAAAAAATCCATTCTAATTTTTTCTTTTATGTATTTATTCATGTCAGAGGCAGGAGAAAGGGGGGAAAAGACAGACAGACAGTCAGAAACATCAATCTGATTTTGTATGTGCCTTGAAACAGGAGCAAATCAATGATATTAGCATATGGGTGTGATGCTTTAATTACTGAGCTCTCTGAAGAGAGCAAGTCATTGTCATTTGGTGAATAAATCTACTAGAGAAAACCAGAGGTAATTAAAAAATAAAATGATAATCTAGTCTGTTGTGGTGCCAACACCAGAAGAGTTTTATTTGCTCTTGAAATTCAAGGGCATAATCAGTATTTATAATTGTTTAGCACAAAGTGACCCCTTTCCTAACATGCACTTTCTCTTGTTCCGTGGCAGCAATCCAGAATGAGATACCTCCTAAGCTATGGACATCATTAATTTAACTGAGCACTGGTCACTACATAGAAGCTAGGTTCTTTTGCTGACAGAACACCTCCAAGGGTCTTTGTTTCATTACTTCTATATTATCTCTGTTTTATACCTGAGAACATGGATTACTGAAAAAACGAGGATTATGTCTCAGCTCTTTCTTCTGAGAAACTGATATACTGAACCTCACCACAATAAATCATAACTGACACCAAAGATATTACACTACCAAATTAAAACCTTGTTAAACTTATGTTTATTATATTTGTGTATATTTTTCTCTTTCTGTCTACTCCATTACAGTGTAGTATTTATAAAGACAGAAAGTGAGGCTGTCTCATTCACTATAGGCAACCAGTGTTGAGCACAGTCCCTGGCATTTAATCCAATACAGTAAGTGTTTCCTGAATGAACGAATAAATAGTCATTTGCATATGTATGCAGATATTCACTAAGCACAGACACTGTTGACACAGAGAGATATGCTCATTTGCAATGCACATTTATGCACACAGATGTACACACACTCAATGTACCTGAGTATATACATACAGAAATATAATACATACACAAAGAATATGGAAAGAAAATATCCTAATATTAACAGTAAATATATCTGTATGAAAATTTGTTGTTCTTATTTTTGAGATTATTTTTTTGCACTTCTCTTATAAGAATACTTTTCTATATTAAAAAAGTTGTTAAAATTCAACATAATTTTCAAATCAAAGAACATCGTATTTTACAATACACGAAGTTGATTTATGTAAAAGAAGTTCAAAAGACAGAAGTTAAGAGAGAAAAATGGGAAGTCATTGAGTGCACGGGCATGAATACCTAGCACAGTTCCCAGAATACGATGGGCACTTTCAAAGGCTTTATGAAAGCATGGCTTGAAGTAAAGAAGAAAAATAAGTTGAACCGAGAGATTTTCAGAAAACAAACCATCAAGGATACACTAAACCTTTACAGAAACTGCAAATTGGGAACAATATTTATAGAAAATACTTTGTACCAAACTATTCTTTTGAACCTGTACTGAGGCTTGATTCTTAAGATGCACACGAGGTGGCAGCAAGAAGCACATGTAAGGGATACCATTATTGTATGTGCTATGGAGCAAACTTCAGTCAATATCAAAGGATTGAAATGATACCAAGAATAATTCTTGATTTCACGACAATTAACATTGAAAGAGGTAGTAGCTTTAACTAGAAATTCGTTATATTCACAAGTTATAAAACTTTCTTATACATAGCCTTGGATTCAACATTGATAGATAACACACAACAACCAACTGAGGTATTTATCAAGATAAACTGTTCTGAGCTGTTATTCCCAAGGTGCACACGAGGTGGCAGTAGAAAAATGCACTTGGAAAACATTTACCACAGATAATCCTGTATGTTCTTTCTAGCAAATTTCTACTACCTCTAACCTTAGAAATGATATAAAGCATGTTTCTTGTTGTCCTCACAATTAATATGGTAAATATTAATACAAATTAACTAAAAATCCCTTTTTTGAAGGTAAGGAAATTAACTCCTAAATAACCTCTTTTTGCTCAAAATCACAATTCAAGTTGCAAAATTTCTTAAAATTAATGGAAATAAAAACAACAAAGAAAACCTATGGAAAAATGTAGTGAAGAATCTATTTTAGGGCAAGAAAAACTTAAAACACAGAGCCTTTCCACCCATACCAAGAACCAGGTTACTAATTAAATTCCAGATAAAGTAAAAGAAAAAATGTTCACAACGTGAGCAGGCGATGGTGCAGTGTTTAGAGCAATTGACTGAAATGTGGTGGACTCAGGTTTGAAATCCTAAGGTGCCATTTTGAGCATGGGCTCATGTGATTTGAGCAAATCTCACAATATTCAGCCCAAGGTCACTGTTCAGAGCAAACGGTCACTCTATGAGATATACCCCCTGGTCAAGGCACATATGGGACAAGAGTCTATAAACAAGTAAGGGGTCACAACGAGAAACTGATGATTGCTCTGGGACCTGGCACAAAATGAGAACTCTCTCTCTGTCTGTCTGTCCCTGTCTATCCCTCTCTCTAACTCTCTCCCTGTCTCTGGAAAAAGAAAAACAAACAAAAGATGTGTACACAGAGACATTTGGTGGGTGTATATCATACTTTCCCATGAATAAGACTCAACTTTTTGAAAAATGTGGGGTTAGAAAACTGGGTGCGTCTTATACAGTGGTTGTAGAATTTTTTACTTGCATTTCCCGTTTATTCGCATTTGCTATCATTTACTCAAACTTTGAGCCCCCTAAATAAGGTGTGTCTTATACAGGGAAGCTTCTTATACACAGGGAAATATGGTACTTTACAACCTTACCATTTATTTCCTCTTGGAGTGAGATTTTGTAAAACATAATTCATTCTTCTATACAATTTAAGCTGCAAAACCAACAAAAAAGCCATTCTCATTTTTTCTTTTATGTATTTATTCATGTCAGAGGCAGGATAAAGGGGGGAAAAGACAGACAGACAGTCAGAAACATCAACCTGTTTTTGTATGTGCCTTTACGCAGGAGCAAACCTATGATATTAGCGTATGGGTGTGATTCTTTAACTACTGAGCTCTCTGGAGAGAGCAAATATTGTCATTTGGTGAATAAATTTACTAGAGAAAGCCAGAGGTAATTAAGAAATAAAATGATAATCTACTCTGTTGTGGTGGCAACACCAGAAGAGTTTTATTTGCTCTTGAAATTCAAGGGCATAATCAGTGTTTCTAATTGTTTAGCACAAAGTGACCCTTTCCTAACATGCACTTTCTCTTGTGCCATGGCAGCAATCCAGAGTGAGAGACCTACTAAGCTTTGGACATCATTAATTTAACTGAGCATTGGTCACTACATAGAAGCTAGGTTCCTTTGCTCACAGAACACCTCCCAGAGTTTTGTTTCATTACTTCTATATTATCTCCATTTTATACCTGAGAACACGGATTACTGAAAAACCGAGGCTTATGTCTCAGCTCTTCCTTCTGAGAAACTGATATACTGAACCTCTCCACAATAAATCATAACTGACTCCAAAGATATTACACTACCAAATTAAGTACTTGTTAAACTTATATTTACTTTATTTATGTATATTTTTCTCTTTCTGTCTACCCCATTACAGTGTAGTATTTATAAAGACAGAAAGTGAGACAGTCTCATTCACTGTAGGCAACCAGTGTCGAGCAGAGTCCCTGGGAATTAATCAAATACAGTAAGTGTTTCCTGAATGAACGAATAAATAGTCATTTGCATATGTACGCAGATATTCACTAATCACAGACACTGCTGACACAGAGAGATATGCTCATGTGCAATGCACATTTATGCACACAGATGTACACACACCCAATATACCTGAGTATATATACATACAGAAATATAATACGTACACAAAGAATATGGAAAGAAAATGTCCTAATTTTAACAGTAGGTGTATCTGTATGAAAATATGTTGTTGCTGTTTTTGAGATCATTTTTCTTGCACTTCTGCTATAAGAATAATTTTTTATAATAAAAAAGCTGTTAAAATTCAACATACTTGTCAAATCAAAGAAATCCTATTTTACAATACACGAAGTTGATTTATGTAAAAGAAGCACAAAAGACAGAAGATAAGAGAGTAGAATGGGTAGTCATTCAGAGCAGAGACATGAGTTTCTAGCACAGTGCCTGGTATAGGATGGGCATTTTCAAAGACTCTATGAAAGTATGGCTGGAAGAAAAGAAGAAAATTAAGTTGAACCGAGAGGTTTTCAGAAAACAAACCACTAAGGATACACAAAACCTTTACAGAAACGGCCAGTTCAAATCAACGTTTATAAAACATGCTCTGTACCAAACTATTTTTTGGACCTCTACTGAGGTTTGAAACCCAAGATGCACACGAGGTGGCAGCAGATAAGCACATGTAACAGAGACCACTAATGTATGTGCTATGGAGCAAGTTCCAGCCAAAATCAGAGGATTGAAATGATATCAGGAACAATTCTTGTTTTCACGAAAATTAACGATGAAAGAAGTAGTAGATGCAACTAGAAATTCCTTATATTTTCAAGTTATAAAACTTTCTTATAGATAGCCTTCGATTCATCATTGATAGATAATGTACAACACCCAACTGAAGTATTTATCCAGATGAACTGATCTGAGCTTTTATTCCCAAGTTGCACATGAGGAAGCAGCAGGGAAGCGCACTTGGAAAACCTTTACCACAGATAATCCTGTATGTTTTTTCAAGCAAGTTTTGACTACCTTTAACCTTAGAAATGATATAAAGCATGTTTCTTGTTGTCCTCACACTTAATGTCATAAACATTAATACAAATTAACTAATAATCTTTTTTTTGAAGGTAACGAAATAACTCCTAAAAAACCTCTTTCTGCTCAAAATCACAATTCAGGTTGCAAAATACCTTAAAATTAATGGACATAAAAACTACATAAGGAAACCTACGGAAAAATGTAGTGAAGAATCTATTTTAGGGCAAGAAAACCTTAAAACACAGAGCCTTTCCACCTATACTAAGAACCAGGATACTAATTAAAGTCCAGAGAAAGTAAAAAAAAATGTTCACAACGTGAGCAGGCGATGGTGCAGTGGTTAGAGCAATTGATGGAATGTGTTGGACTCAGATTTGAAATCCCAAGGTGCCATCTAGAGCGTGGGCTCATGTGGTTTGAGCAAAGCTCACCATCTTGAGCCCAAGGTCGCTGTCAAAAGCAAGCAGTCACTCTATGAGATATAGCCCTGTTGTCGAGGCACATATGATACAAGAGTCTATAAAGAAGTAAGGGGTCACAACGAAAAACTGATGATTGCTCTGTGACCTGGCACATAATAAGGACTCTCTCTCTGTCTGTCTGTCCCTATCTATCCCTCTCTCTGACTCTCTCCCTGTCTCTGGAAAAAGAAAAAAAATATTCACAGAGACATTAGGTGGGTGTATATCATACATTCCCATGAATGAGACTCATCTCTTTTGAAAAATGTGGGGTTAGAGAACTGGGTGCTTTATATACCGTGGGTGTAGAGTTTTTTACTTGCATTTCTCATTTATTTGCATGTGCTATCATGTACTCAAACTTTGAGCCCCCTAAATAAGGTGTGTCTTATACAGGGAAGCTTCTTATACACAGGGAAATATGGTACTTTACAACCTTACCATTTATTTCCTCTTGGGGTGAGAATTTGTAAAACATAATTCATTCTTCTATACAATTTAAGCTGCAAAACCAATAACAAAAAGCCATTCTCATATTTTCTTTTATGTATTTATTCATGTCAGAGGCAGGATAAAGGGGGGGAAAGACAGACAGACAGTCAGAAACATCAATCTGTTTTGTATGTGCTTGAAGCAGGAGCAAACCTATGATATTAGCATATGGGTGTGATGCTTTAACTACTGAGCTCTCTGGAGAGAGCAAGTCATTGTCATTTGGTGAATAAATTTACTAGAGAAAACCAGAGGTAATTAAAAAATAAAATGATAATCTAGTCTGTTGTGGTGCCAACACCAGAAGAGTTTTATTTGCTCTTGAAATTCAAGGGCATAATCAGTATTTTTAATTGTTTAGCACAAAGTGACCCTTTCTTAACATGCACTTTCTCTTGTGCCGTGGCAGCAATCCAGAATGAGAGACCTCCTAAGCTTTGGATATCATTAATTTAACAGAGCATTGGTCACTACATAGGAGCTAGGTTCTTTTGCTCACAGAACACATCCCAGAGTCTGTGTTTAATTACATCTGTATTATCTCTGTTTTATACAAGAGAACACGGATTATGGAAAAACCGATGCTTATGCCTCAGCTCTTCTTTCTGATAAACTGATATACTGAACCTCACCACAATAAATCATAACTAAAACCAAAGATATTACACTACCAAATTCAGTGCTTGTTACACTTATGTTTATTTTATTTATGTATATTTTTCTCTTTCTGTCTACTCCATTACAGTGTAGTATTTATAAAGACAAAAAGTGAGACTGTCTCATTCACTATAGGCAACTAGTGTTGAGAAGAGTACCTGGCAATTAATCAAATACAGTATGTGTTTCCTGAATGAACGAATAAATAGTCATTTACATATGTACGCAGATATCCACTAATCACGGACACTGTTGACACAGAGAGATATGCTCATGTGCAATGCACATTTATGCACACAGATTTACACACACCCAATATACCTGAGTATATATACATACAGAAATATAATATGTACACAAAGAATATGGAGAGAAAATATCCTAATATTAAGAGTAGATATATCTGTATGAAAATGTGTTGTTGCTGTTTTTGAGATCATTTTTCTTGCACTTCTGCTATAAGAATATTTTTATAATAAAATAGGTGTTAAAATTCAACATTCTTGTCAAATCAAAGCAAAATGTTTTACAATACATGAATTTGATTTATGTAAAAGAAGCACAAAAGGCAGAAGGTAAGAGAGTAGAATGGGAAGTCATTGAGTGCATGGACATGAGTTCCTAGCACAGTGCCCGGTATATGATGAGCAGTTTCAAAAGCTTTATGATAGTATGGCTGGAAGTAAAGAAGAAAAATAAGTTGAACCGAGATATTTTCAGAAAACAAACCACTAAAGATACACAAAACATTTACAAAAATGGCCAATTGAAATCAACGTTTATAGAAAATACTCTGTACCAAACTATTTTTTTTGGACCTGTACTGAGGCTTGATTCCCAAGGTGCACACGAGGTGGCAGCAGACAAGCACATGTAACAGAGACCATTATTGCATGTGCTATGGAGCATGTTCCAGCCAAAATTAGAGGATTGAAATGATACCAAGAATAGTTCTTGCTTTCATGACAATTAACGTTGAAAGTAGTAGTAGCTGTAACTAGAAATTCGTTATATTTCCAAGTTATAAAAATTTCTTATAGATAGCCTGGGATTCAACATTGATAGATAATGCAAAACACACCACTGAATTATTTATCCAGATGAACTGATCTGAGCTGTTATTCCCAAGGTGCACACGAGGTGGCAGCAGGGAAGCGCACTTGGAAAACCTTTACCACAGATAATTCTGTATGTTTTTTCAAGCAAGTTTCGACTACCTCTAACCTTAGAATTGATATAAAGCATGTTTCTTGTTGTGCTCACATTAATCGTAAACATTAATACAAATTAACTAATAATCCTTTTTTTGAAAGTAAGGAAATAACTCCTAAATAACCTCTTTCTGCTCAAAATCACAATTCAGGTTACAAAATACCTTAAAATTAATGGAAATAAAAACTACATAAAGAAATCTATGGAAAAATGTAGTGAAGAATCTATTTTAGGGCAAAAAAACCTTAAAGCACAGAGCCTTTCCACCTTTACTAAGAACCAGGATACTAATTAAAGTCCAGAGAAAGTAAAAAAAAAATGTTCCCAACGTGAGCAGGCGATGGTGCATTGCTTAGAGCAATTGATGGAATGTGTTGGACTTAGGTTTGAAATCCCAAGGTGCCATCTTGAGCGTGGGCTCATGTGTTTCAGCAAAGATCACCATCTTGAGCCCAAGGTCGCTGTCTAGAGCAAGCGGTCACTCTATGAGATATAGCCCCGTGGTGGAGTCACTTATGAAACAAGAGTCTCTAAAGAAGTAAGAGGTCGCAACGAGAAACTGATGATTGCTCTGTGACCTGGCACATAATAAGGACTCTCTCTCTGTCTGTCTGTCCCTACATATTCCTCTCTCTGACTCTCTCCCTGTCTCTGGAAAAAGAAAAAAAATGTTCACAGAGACATTTGGGGGTTTATATAGTACTTTCCCATGAATGAAACTCATCTTTTTTGAAAAATGTGGGGTTAGAAAACTGGGTGCATCTTATACCGTGGGTGTAGAGGTTTTACTTGCATTTCTCATTTATTCACATTTGCTATCATTAACTCAAACTTTGAGCCCCCTAAATAAGGTGTGTCTTATACAGGGAAGCTTCTTATACACAGGGAAATATGGTACTTTACAACCTTACCATTTATTTTCTCTTAGGGTGAGATTTTGTAAAACATAATTCATTCTTCTATGCAATTTAAGCTGCAAAACCAATAACAAAAAAGCCATTCTCATTTTTTTATGTATTTATTCATGTCAGAGGCAGGATAAAGGGGGGAAAAGACAGACAGACAGTCAGAAACATCAATCTGTTTTGTATGTGCTTGAAGCAGGAGCAAACCTATGATATTAGCATATGGGTGTGATGCTTTAACTACTGAGCTCTCTGGAGAGAGCAAGTCATTGTCATTTGGTGAATAAATTTACTAGAGAAAACCAGAGGTAATTAAAAAATAAAATGATAATCTAATCTGTTGTGGTGCCAACACCAGAAGAGTTTGATTTGCTCTTGAAATTCAAGGGCATAATCAGTATTTCTAATTGTTTATCACAAAGTGACCCTTTCCTAACATGCACTTTCTCTTGTGCCATGGCAGCAATCCAGAATGAGAGACCTCCTAAGCTTTGGATATCATTAATTTAACAGAGCATTGGTCACTACATAGGAGCTAGGTTCCTTTGCTCACAGAACACATCCCAGGGTCTGTGTTTCATTACATCTGTATTTTCTCTGTTTTATACATGAGAAAACGGATTATGGAAAAACCGGTGCTTATGCCTCAGCTCTTCCTTCTGAGAAACTGATACACTGAACCTCACCACAATAAATCATAACTGACACAAAAGATATTACACTACCAAATTCAGTGCTTGTTACACTTATGTTTATTTTATTTATGTATATTTTTCTCTTTCTGTCTACCCCATTACATTGTAGTATTTATAAAGATAGAAAGTAAGACTGTCTCATTCACTATAGGCAACCAGTGTCGAGCAGAGTCCCTGGGAATTAATCAAATACAGTAAGTGTTTCCTGAATGAACGAATAAATAGTCATTTGCATATATACGCAGATATCCACTAATCACAGACACTGTTGACACAGAGAGTTATGCTCATGTGCAATGCACATTTATGCACACAGATGTACACACACTCAATATACCTGAGTATATATACATACAGAAATATAATACATACACAAAGAATATGGAAAGAAAATGTCCTAATATTAACAGTAGATATATCTGTATGAAAATGTGTTGTTGCTGTTTTTGAGATCATTTTTCTTGCACTTCTGCTATAAGAATATTTTTTATAATAAAAAAGCTGTTAAAATTCAACATACTTGTCAAATGAAAGGAAAATATTTTACAATACATGAATTTGATTTATGTAAAAGAAGCACAAAAGGCAGAAGTTAAGAGAGTAGAATGGGAAGTCATTGAGTGCACTGACATGAGTTTCTAACACAGTGCCCGGTATAGGATGGGTACTTTCAAAAGCTTTATTATAACATGGCTGGAAGGAAAGAAGAAAAAAAGTTGAACCGAGAGATTTACAGAAAACCAACCACTAAAGATACACAAAACCTTTACAGAAATGGCCAATTGAAATCAACCTTTATAGAAAATGCTCTGTACTAAACTATTTTTTTGGACCTGTACTGAGGCTTGATTCCCAAGATGCACACTAGGTGGCAACAGAGTAGCACATGTAACAGAGACCATTATTGTATGTGCTATGGAGCAAGTTCCAGCCAAAATCAGAGGATTGAAATGATACCAAGAATAGTTCTTGCTTTCACGACAATTAACGTTGAAAGAAGTAGTAGCTGTAACTAGAAATTCGTTATATTTTTAAGTTATAAAACTTTCTTATAGATAGCCTGGGATTCAACATTGATAGATAATGCACAACACCCAACTGAAGTATTTATCCAGATGAAGTGATCTGAGCTGTTATTCCCAAGGTGCACACGAGGTGGCAGCAGGGAAGCGCACTTGGAAAACCTTTACCACAGATAATCCTGTATGTTGTTTCAAGCAAGTTTCGACTACCTCTAACCTTAGAAATGATATAAAGCATGTTTCTTGTTGTGCTCACAGTAATCGTAAATAGTAATACAAATTAATTAAAAATCTTTTTTTTTTGAAAGTAAGGAAATAACTCCTAAAAAACCTCTTTCTGCTCAAAATCACAATTCAATTTGCAAAATACCTTAAAATTAATGGAAATAAAAACTACATAAGGAAACCTACGGAAAAATGTAGTGAAGAATCTATTTTAGGGAAAGAAAACCTTAAAACACAGACCGTTTCCACCTTTACTAAGAACCAGGATACTAATTAAAGTCCAGAGAAAGTAAAAAAAAAATGTTCACAGCGTGAGCAGACGATGATGCAGTGGTTAGAGCAATTGATGGAATGTGTTGGACTCAGGTTTGAAATCCCAAGGTGCCATCTTGTGCGAGGGCTCATGTGGTTTGAGCAAAGCTCACCATCTTGATCCCAAGGTCGCTGTCAAGAGCAAGCGGTCATTCTATGAGATATAGCCCCGTGGTCGAGGCACTTATGAAACAAGAGTCTATAAAGAAATAAGAGGTCACAACGAAAAACTGATGATTGCTCTGTGACCTGGCACATAATAAGGACTCTCTCTCTGTCTGTCTTTCCCTATTTATCACTCACTCTGACTCTCTCCCTGTCTCTGAAAAAAAAAAAGAAAAAAAGAAATGTTCACAGAGACATTTGGTGGGTGTATATCATATTTTCCCATGAATGAGACTCATCTTTTTTAAAAAATGTGGGGTTAGAAAACTGGGTGCATCTTATACTGTGGTTGTAGAATTTCTTACTTGCGTTTCTGGTTCATTCGCATTTGCTATCATTTACTCAAACTTTGAGCCCCTCAAATAAGGTGCGTTTTATACAGGGAAGCTTCTAATACATGGGGAAATATGGTACTTTACAACCTTACCATTTATTCCCTATTGGGGTGATATTTTTTAAAACATAATTCATTCTTCTATGCAATTTAAGCTGCAAAATCAACAACAAAAAATCCATTCTAATTTTTTCTTTTATATATTTAGTCATGTTAGAGGCAGGAAAATGGAGGGAAAAGACAGACAGACAGTAAGAAACATCAATCTGTTTTTGTATGTGTCTTGACGCAGGAGCAAACCTATGATATTAGCATATGGGTTTAATGCTTTAACTACTGAGCTCTCTGGTGTGAGCAAGCCATTGTCATTTGGTGAATAAATTTACTAGAGAAAACCTGAGGTTGTTAAAAAATAAAATGATAATCTAGTTTGTTGTGGTGCCAACACCAGAAGACTTTTATTTGCTCTTGAAATTCAAGGGTATAATCAGTATTTCTAATTGTTTAGCACAAAGTGACTTCTTTTCTCACATGTACTTACTCTTGTGCCGTGGCAGCAATCCAGACTGAGAGACCTCCTAATCTTTGGACATCATTAATTTAACTGAGCATTGGTCACTACATAGAAGCTAGGTTCCTTTGCTCACAGAACACCTCCCCGGGTCTTTGTTTCATTACTTCTATATATTCTCCGTTTTATACATGAGAACATGCATTGATGAAAAACCGAGACTTATGTCTCAGCTCTGCCTTCTGAGAAACTGATATACTGAACCTCACCACAATATATCATAACTGACACCAAAGATATTGCACTACTAAATTAAGTGCTTGTTAAACTTATGTTTATTTTATTTATGTATATTTTTCTCTTTTTGTCTACCCCATTACAGTGTAGTATTTATAAAGACAGAAAGTGTGACTGTCTCATTCACTATAGGCAACCAGTGTCGAGCACAGTCTCTGGAAATTAATTAAATACAATAAGTTTTTCCTGAATGAATGAATAAATAGTCATTTGCATACATACACATACATCCACAAATGACAGAAACTGTGGACACAGAGATATATGCTCATGTGCAATGCACATCTATGTACACAGATGTACACACACCCAATATACTTGATTATATATACATACAGAAATATAATAGGTACACAAAGAATATGAAAAGAAAGTATTTTATTATTAAGAGTAGATATATCTGTATGTTAATTTGTTGTTGTTGTATTTGAGATAATTTTTCTTGCACTTCTGCAATAAGAGTTCTAATTTTATACAAAAAATTAGTTAAATTTAACATATTTGTCAATTCAAACCACATTCTAATTTACAATACACGAAATTGTTTTATATAAAAGAAGTTCAAAAGACAGTAGTTAAAAGAGTAGAATGGAAAGTCATTGAGTTCAGGGACATGAGTTCCTAGCACAGTGCCTGGTATATGATGGGTACTTTCAAAGGGTTTATGAAAGCATGCCTGGAAGAAAAAAAGAAAAACAAGGTGACTGGAGAAATTTTCAGGAAAAAAACGACTAAGGATACACATAAATTTTACAGAAATGGGAAATTGGAATCACCGTTTATAGAAAATGCTCTGTACCAAACTATAACTTTGGAACTGTACTGAGGCTTGATTCCCAAGATGCACACGAGGTGGCAGCAGAGAAGCACATGTAACAAAGACAATTATTTTATGTGCTATGGAGAATTTTCCAGCCAACATCAGAGGATTTAAATGATACCAATTATATGTCTTGTTTTCACTACAATTAACGTTGAAATAATTGCATAAAGAAACTAGAAATTTTTTATATTTACAAGTTATATAAATTTCTTCTAGATAGCCTTGGATTCAACATTGATAGATAACACACAACACCCAACTGATGTATTTATTCAGGTGAACTGATCTTAGCTGTTATCCCCAAGGTGCACACGAGGGGACAGCAGGAAAGTGCACTTGGAAAACATTTACCACAGATTTTTCTGTATGTACTTTCATGCAAGTTTCAACTACCTCTAACCTTAGAAATGATATAAAGCATGTTTCTTGTTGTCATCACACTTAATATAGTAAACAGTAATATAAATTAACTAAAAATCCTTTTTTTGAAGGTAATGTAATTCACTCCTAAATAAACAGTTTCAGCTCTAAATCACAGTTCAAGTTGCAAAATTCCTTAAAATTAATGGAAATAAATACTATATAAGGAAACCTATGGAAAAATGTAGGCATGAATCTGTTTTAGGGCAAGAAACCTTAAAATACACAACCTTTCCACCCATACTAATAACCAGGATACTAAATAAAATCCCGAGAAAGGAAAACAAAAAAATGTTCCCAGCCTGTGCAGGCGATGGTGTAGTGGTTAGAGCAATTGACTGGCATGCGTAGAATCCAGGTTTGAGATCCCAGGGGTGCCAGCTTGAGCGTGGGCTCAAGTCTTCTGAGAAAAGCTCACCAGCTTTAGCCCAAGATCGCTGGCTTGACCAAGCGGTCACTTTATGAGCTGTAGGCCCCATGGTCAAGGCACATATGAGACAGGAGTCAATGAACAACTAAGGGGTCACAACAAACAACTGATGATTGATCTGTGACCTGGCACATAATAAAAACTCTCTCCATTTTGGTCTGTCTGTCCCTCTCTATTCCTCTTTCTGACTCTCTCCCTTTCTCTTTAATAAAAAAAAAGGAAAAAAGAAATGTTCACAGAAATATTTGGAGGGTTTATACCATATTTTCCCATGAATAAGACTCATCTTTTTTGAAAAATGTGTGGTTAGAAAACTGTTTGCGTCTTATACAGTGATTGTAGTATTTTTTCTTGCATTTCTCATTTATTCGTATTTGTTATCATTTATGCAAACTTTAAACCCACAAAGTAAGGTGCGTCTTATACAGGGAGGCTTTTAATACATAAAGAAATATGGTACTTTACAAAGTTACCGTTTATTTCCTCTTGGGGTGAGATTTTGATAAACATAATTCATTCTTCTATGCAATTAAAGCTGCAAATACAAAAACAATACAGCCATTTTTATTTTTTTATATATTTATTCATGTTAGAGGCAGGATAAAGGGGGGAAAAGACAGACAGAGAGTCAGAAACATCAATCTGTTTTTGCTTGTGCCTTGACCCAGGAGCATAACTATGACATTAGTGTATGGGTGTGATGCTTTAACTACTGAACTCTCTGGTGAGAGCAAGCCATTGTCTTTGGGGAAAAAATTTACTAGAGAAAACCAGAGGTGATTTAAAAATAAAATGATAATCTAGTCTGCGGTGGTGACAACACCAGAAGACTTTTCTTTGCTCTTGAGATTCAAGGGCATAATCAGTATTTCTAATTGTTTAGCACAAAGTGACCCCTTTCCTAACATGCACTTTCTCTTGTGCCGTGGCAGCAGTCCAGACTGAGAAACCTCCTAATTTTGGACATCATTAATTTAACTGAGCATTGGTCACCAAATACAAGCTAGGTACTTTTACTCACAGAACACCTCCCAGGTTCCTTTTTTTTATTACTTCTATATTTTCTGAAAAACTGAGACTTATGTCTCAGCTCTGCCTTCTGAGAAACTGATACCTTGCCACAATAAATCATAACTTACACCAAAGATTTTACACTACGAAATTCAGTGCTTGTTAAACTTATGATAGTTTTATTTATGCATATTGTTCTCTTTCTGTCTACCCCATGATAGTGTCGTATTCATAAAGACAGAAAGTGAGTTTGTCTCATTCACGATAGGCAACCAGTGTTGAGCACAGTGCCTGGCACATAATAGAAATAAAATAAGTGTTTTCTTAATGAATGAACAAATAGTCATTTGCATCCATACACAGGTATCCACAAATGACAGACACTCTGGACAAAGAGAGATATGCTCATGTGCAATGCACATCAATGTACACAAATGTACACAAGCCCAATATACCTGAGAATATATACATAGAGAAATATAATAGGTACACAAAGCATATATAGAGAAAATGTCCTAATATTAACAGTAGTTATATCTCTATGAAAATTTGTTGTTGTTTTTTTTGGGATCATTTTTCTTGCTCTTCTGCAATAAGAATACTTTTTTGTAATAAATAAGCACTTGAAATTCAACATACTTGTCATATCAAAGGACATTCCATGTTAAAATACATGAAGTAGATTTATATAAAGAAGGTAAAAAGACAGTAGTTCAAAGAGTAGAATGGGAAGTCATTGTGTGCAGGGACATGAGTTCCTAACACAGTGCCTGGTATTTGATGGGCACTTTAAAATGTTATATAAAAGCATGGCTGGAAGGAAAGAAGGAAAACAATATGAACCAATAGGTTTTCAGAAAGCAAAGCACTAAGTGTAAACAAAAATGGCATATTGGGATCACCATTTATAAACAATTTTTTCTACCGAACTTTTCCTTTGGACTTGCACTGCGGCTTGATTTACAAGATGCACACGTGGTGCCATAAGGGAAGCACATGGAACAGAGACTATTATTGTATGTGCTATGGAGCAAGTTCCAGCCAACTTCAGAGGATTGAAATGATAACAAGTATATCTCTATTTTTTACTACAGTTAACGTTGAAAGAATTCGCAAGCAGTAACTACAAATTCCTTATATTTACAAATTATAAAAGTTTCTTTATTATAGCCTTGGATTCACCATTGATAGATAACGCACAGCAGACCACTGATGTATTTTTCCAGGTGAACTGATCTGAGCTGTAATTCCCAAGGTGTACACGAGATGGCAGTAGAAATGTGCACTTCGAAAATATTTACCACATATAATCCTGTATGTTCTTTCAAGCAAGTTTCAACTACCTCTAACCTTAGAAATGATATAAAGCTTGTTTCTTGTTGTCATTACTCTTAATATGGTAAACAGTAATAGAAACTAACTAAAAATCTTCTTTTTTAATGTAAGAAAATTAACTCCTAAATAACCCCGCCTTCAAAATCACAATTCAATTTACAAAATACCTTAAAATTAATGTAAATAAATCTACATAAGGAAACCTATTTAAAAAAAATGTAATGATGAAAATATTTTTGGGCAAGAAAACCTTAAAATACACAGACTTTTCACCAATAGTAAGAACCAGGATACTGAATAAAATCCAGAGAAAGTAAAGAAAAAAATGTTCACAGCCTGAGCAGGCGATGGTGCAGTTTAGAACATTTGACTTGAATGTGTAGGACCCAGTTTTGGGATCCCAAAGATGCCAGCTTTAGCGTGGGATCATGCGGTTTGAGCAAATCTCTCCAGCTTGAGCTCAATGTCGCTGACTCGAGCCAGTGGTCACTCGATCAGCTGTAGACCCCTGGTCAAGGCACATATAAGACAGAAGTCAATGAATAACTAAGGTGTCAGAACAAAAAACTGATGATTGATCTTTGATCTGCCACAGAATAAAAAAAAAATCCTTACCTTCCTGTCTGTGTGTTCCTATCTAAGTCTCTCTGACTCTCTTCCTGTCTCTGTAAAAAAAAAAAAAGATAAGAAAGAAATAAAAGGTTCACAGAGACATTCTGTGGCTGTATAGCATACTTCCCCTCGTTAAAGACTCATCTTTTTTGAAAAATGTGGGGTATGAAAACGGGGTGCGTCTTATACAGTGGTTGTAGTATTTTTTACTTGCATTTCTTGTTTCTTCGCAGTTGTTATCATTTTCTCAAATTTTGTGCCCAAAAATGAAGGTGCGTCTTCTACAGGGAGGCATATTATGCATGGGGAAATATGGTACTTTACAAACTTACTACCTATTTCCTCTTGTGGTGAGATTTTGAAAAACATAATTCATTCCTCTATGCAATTTAAGCTGCGTTACAGCAAAAAAATAGCCATTGTCATTTTTTGTTTTATTTAATTATTAATGTTAGAGGGAGGCATTGGGGGGAAAAAGACAGAGAGTCAGAAACATCAATCTTTTTATGTATGTGCCTTAAACAGGACCAAACCTATGATATTTACTGTTTGGGTGTGATGCTCTTACTACTGAGCTCTCTGGTGTAAGCAAGCCATTGTCTCTTGAGGGACAAAATTACTTGAGAAAACCTGAGGCAATTAAAAAATAAAATAATAATCGAGTCTTCGGTGTTGACAAAACCAGAAGACATTTATATGCTCTTGACAGTCAGGGGCATAAACAGTATTTCTGATTGTTGAGCACAAACTGACACCTTTCCTAACATGCACTTTTTCTTGTGCCGTGGCAACAGTCCAGACTGAGAAACCTCCTAAGCTTTGGTTTTCAGAATTTATCTGATCCTGGGCCAGCACTTACAAGTTAGGTTTTTTAGGTCACAGAACACCTCCCAGGATATTTGTTGCATCACTTGTAAATTTTCTCAGTTTTATAGCTGAGATCATGCATTCTTGAAGAACCGAGACTTATGTCTCAGCTCTGCCTTCTGAGAAACTGATATACTTAACCATGCCACGATCAATCAGAACTGGGACAAAAGGAATTGCACTACAAAATTCAGTGTTTGTCACAAGTTATAATTTTTTATGTATTTTTGTTCTTTCTTTTCTTACTCCATGACAGTAATATCCATAAAGACGGAAAGTGAGTCTGTCCGATTCACTATTGGCAACCAGTGCCGAGCACAGTGTCTGGCATATAATAAAAATTCAATAAGCTTTTACTGGAAGAGTGAATAAATATTCATTTGCATACGTACACAAATATCCACAAATGATAGACACTATTGAAACAGAGAGGTTTGCTCATGTGCAATGTACATCTATGCATACATTGTGTACACTCACCCTATGTACCTGAGTACATATACATAGAGAATTATAATTGGTACGTGGAGAATATGGAAAGAAAATGGCATAACGTTAACAGTAGATATATATGTATAAAAAATTTTTTTTGGTTTCTCTTATCATTTATTCTTTTACTTCTGCTGTAAGGGTACCATTTCTATAATAAAAAAGGTGTTAAAATTATATATACTTGTCAAATCAAAGCACATCATGTTTTACAATACATTAAGTAGATTTAAATGAAAGAAGTTCCAAAGACAGATGTAAAAATAGTAGAATGGGAGGGGACTGAGTGCAGAGACATGAGTTCTTAGCACAGTGCCTGGTATATGATGGGCACTTTCAAAGGCTTTATGAAATCATGGCCTGAAGGAAAAAAGAAAAACAAGATGAAACAATAGACTCCCAGAAAAAAAACCCACAAAGAATAAACAAAAACTTTACAGAAAAGGCAAATTGGAATCCACGTTTGTAGACAATCCGCTCTACCATTCCTTTCCTTTGGATCTGTACTGAGGCGTGATTCCCAACATGCACACGAGGTGACAGCAGAGAAGCACATGAAACAGAGACCATTATTGTATGCGCTATGCAGCAAGTCCCAGCCAACTTCAGAGGATTGAAATGATATCAAGTATATCTCTTGCTTACACTACAGTTAATGTTGAAACAGGTAGCAAACGGAACTAGAACTCCCTTATATTTACAAGATATAAAAGTATCTTCTAGATAGTTTTGGATTCAACGTTGATAGGTAATGCACAACACTCAACTGCTGTATTTTTCAAGGTGAACTGCTCTGAGCTGTTATTCCCAAGGTTCACACGAGGTGGCAGCAGAGTAGCGCACTTGGGAAACATTTACCACAGACATTTCTGTATGTTCATTCAAGCAAGTTTTAACTACCTCAAACCTTTGAAATCATATAAAGCATGTTTCTTGTTGTCATTATACTCACTCTAGTAATCATTCATAGAAACTAACTAAAAACCCTTTTTTTATTTTTTTCTCTTTTTTATATTATATATATATATATATATATTTAATTTTTTTGCAGCTTGAAACAGGGAGAGAGAGTCAGACAGACTCCTGCATGCGCCCAACCAGGATCCACCTCGCAGGCCCACCCGGGGGCAACTGTCTGCCCACCAGGGAGAGATGCTCTGCCCCTCCAGGGCGTTGCTCTGTTGCAATAAAAGCCACACTAGCACCAGTGGAAGAGGCCAAGGAGACGTTCCCTGCGCCTGGGCCATCTTTGCTCCAATGGTGCCTCGTCTGCGGGAGAGGAAGGGAGAGACAGAGAAAAAGGAGAGAAGGAGAGGTGGAGAAGCATATGGGCGCTTCTCTTGTGTGCCCTGGCTGGGAATCGAACCCGGGACTACTGGATGCCAGGCCGATGCTCTACTGAGCCAACCGTCCAGGGCCAAAACACTTTCTTTTTTAAGTTAAGAAATTCAATCCTTAATAACCCCCCCTCAAACTCACAATTTCGCTTCTCTTGTGTGCCCTGGCCAGGAATCAAAACCAGGACTTCTGCCTGCCAGGCCGATGTCCCTACTGAGCAAACTGGCCATGGCCAAAACCCTTTCTTTTTTAAGTTAAGAAATTCAATCCTTAATAACCCCCCCTCAAACTCACAATTCAAGTTACAAAATACTTTAAAATTATTGAAAATAAAGACTACATAAAAAAATCTATGGAAAATTGTAGTGATGAATATATTTTAGGGGAAAAAATTTTTAAAATACATGGTCTTTCAACCCAAACTAAGAACCAGCATACTAAATAAAATCCAGGGAATGTAAAAAAAATGTTCACAGAGTGACAAGGCAGTGACACAGTGGGTAGAGCATGTGACTGGAATGTGCATTACCCAGTTTTGAGATATCTAGGTCGCCAGCTTGAGTGTGGACACATCTTCTTTTAGCAAAGCTCAACAGCTGAGCCCAAGGTCGCTGGATCGAGAAAGGGGTCACTTGTTCAGCTGTAGCCCCCTACTAAAGGCACATATGAGAGAGCAGTCAATGAACAACTAATGTGTCCCAACAAAAAACTGATGATTGATCTGTGACATGGCACATAATAAAAACTTTCTCCATTTATGTCTGTCTGTCCCTATCTATCCCTCTCTCTGACTCTCTCTATGTCTCTGTAAAAAAGAAAGAAAATAGAAACAAAGAAATGTTCACAGAGACATTTGCAGGTCCTATTCATATTTTTCTATTTATAAAACTCATCATTTTAAAAAATGTGTGGTTTGAAAACTGGGTGTGTCTTATACAGTGGTTGTTGAATTTTTACTTGCATTTCCTGTTTCTTTGCATTTGTTATCATTTTCTTAATTTTGTGCCCCAAAATTAAGGTGCTTCTTATACAGGGAGGCTACTTTACATGAGGAAATATGGTACTTTACAACCTTACCACTTATTTAATTTTGGGGTAAGATTTTTTTTTTAATAAATTTTTATTAATGGTAATGGGATGACATTAATAAATCAGGGTACATATATTCAAAGAAAACATGTCTAGGTTACCTTGTCATTAAATTATGTTGCATACCCCTCGCCCAAAGTCAGATTGTCCTTCGCCACCCTCTATCTAATTCTCTGTGCCCCTCCCCCTCCCCCTAACTCTCCCCCTGTCCTCCCTCCCCCCACCCCTGGTAACCACCACACACTTGTCCATGTCTCTTAGTCTCATTTTTATGTTCCACCAATGTATGGAATCATGTAGTTCTTGTTTTTTTCTGATTTACTTATTTCACTCCTTATACTGTTATCAAGATCCCACCATTTTGCTGTAAATGATCTGATGTCATCATTTCTTATGGCTGAGTAGTATTCCATAGTGTATATGTGCCACATCTTCTTTATCCAGTCTTCTATTGAAGGGCTTTTTGGTTGTTTCCATGTCTTGGCCACTGTGAACAGTGCTGCAATGAACATGGGGCTACATGTGTCTTTCCACATTTTTGTGGGTTTTTCCCCCTCTTTTTTGCAGTTGAATTCTAGTTTCAAGGCTTTATGATCAGAAAATATGCTTGGTACAATTTCAATTTTTCTAAATTTGCTGATATTGTCTTTGTGGCCCAACATATGGTCAATTCTTGAGAATGTTCTATGTACACTAGAGAAAAATGTATACTCTGTCGCTTTGGGATGAAGTGTCCTGTAGATGTCTATCATATCCAGGTGTTCTAGTATTTCGTTTAAGGCCACTATATCTTTATTGATTCTCTGTTTGGATGACCGATCTAGAGACGTCAGCGGAGTATTGAGGTCTCCAAGTATGATTGTATTTTTGTTAGTTTTTGTTTTAAGTTCAATAAGTAGCTGTCTTATATATTTTGGTGCTCCTTGGTTTGGTGCATATATATTAAGGATTGTTATGTCTTCTTGATTCAGTGTCCCCTTAATCATTATGAAGTGACCATTTTTGTCTCTGAGTACTTTTTCTGTCTTGTAGTCAGCATTATCAGATATGAGTATTGCTACACCTGCTTTTTTTTGGGTGTTGTTTGCTTGGAGTATTGTTTTCCAGCCTTTCACTTTGAATTTGTTTTTATCCTTGTTGCTTAGATGTGTTTCTTGTAGGCAGCATATAGTTGGATTTTCTTTTTTAATCCATTCTGCTACTCTGTGTCTTTTTATTGGTAAGTTTAATCCATTTACATTTAGTGTAATTATTGACACTTGTGGGTTCCCTACTGCCATTTTATAAATTGCTTTCTGTTAGTTTTGTATCTAGTTTGATTCTTCTCTTTTGTTTTTCTATCATTTGTTTCTGTTTGTTTGTGTTCCATACTTCTTTCCTCTGTTGCTACCTTTTTTAAGTCATGTGTTTTTGTGGTGGTTTTTTCTAGGGTGGTTACCATTAAGTAATGAAAAGGGTACCTACCATATTCATTGTAGTACCCTATCTTATAAGTATTTCTGCACTTCATCGTCCTTTGCTACTGTTAATCTCCATTCTCTCCCCCCTTTTTTTTCCTTTGTTGTCACAGTTTAAGTTTGGTTTTATTGTGTTCTTGGTGGAGCTGTTACTTGTGGTGTTGTTTTCTTTTGTTCTTTGAATCTGGTTGGAAAACCCCCTTTAGTATTTCCTGGAGTGGGGGCTTTCTCGTGATAAATTCTCTCATCTTTTCTGTATTTGTGAATGTTTTTATATCTCCTTCATACTTGAAGGATAGCTTTGATGGGTATAGTATTCTTGGCTGAAAGTTCCTCTCTTTCAGGGCTTTAAATATTGGGGTCCACTCTCTTCTAGCTTGTAGAGTTTCTGCTGAGAAATCTGATGATAATCTAATAGGCCTTCCTTTATATGTTGTACTCTTCTTTTCCCTGGCTGCCTTGAGAATTTTTTCTTTGTCATTGGTTTGTGTCAACTTTATTATGATGTGCCTTGGAGTGGGTTTGTTGGGGTTAAGAAAACTCGGTGTTCTGTTTGCTTCTTGAATTTGAGGCTTTAGTTCTTTCCACAGGCTTGGGAAGTTCTCGTCTATTATTTGTTTGAGTATATTCTCCATTCCATTTTCTTTCTCTTCTCCCTCTGATATACCTATTATTCTTATGTTATTCTTTCTGATGGAGTCAGATAATTCCTGTAGGGCTTTCTCGTTTTTTATTATTTTTGAGTCTCTTTCTTCTTCTCTCTGTTGTGCCTCAAGTTGTTTGTCTTCTATTTCACTAATCCTATCTTCAATCTGGGTTGTTCTGCTAGCTAAGCTTGTTACCTCGTTTTTCAGCTCGTGAATTGAGTTTTTCATTTCTGTTTGATTTGTTTTTATAGTTTCAATTTCCTTGGTAATATATTCTTTGTGTTCATTGAGTTGTTTTCTGATCTCCCTATATTGCCTTTCTGTGTTTTCTTGTATATCTCTGAGTATTTTTAAGATTTCTATTTTAAATTCTCTGTCATTTAGCTCCAAGGCTTCCAATATGTTAAGTCTTTTCTCCATAGATTTTTCCACATCTATTTGTGTTACCTCTCTTTCTTTTGTATCCATAATATTCGATTTCCTCTTTCTTATTGGCATCTGATGGTGGTCTTGTTGATAGCACTAATTAGAATTAATAAAGAGTAAAAAGTAAAAAAACAAAAAAACAACAAAAAAAAAAACCAAAGGGTAAAACAATTTTGGGGTAAGATTTTGAAAAACATAATTCATTCCTCTAAGCAATTTAAGCTGTAACAACAACAACAAAAAGCCATTGGCATTTTAATTTCATTTACTTCTTAATGTTAGAGGGAAGAAAAGGGAGAAAACAGACAGACAGATAATCAGAAACATCAATGTGTTTCTGTATGTGCCTAGACCCAGATCCAAACCTATGACATTAGTGTATGGGTGTGATGCTCTATCTACTCAGCTCTCTGGTAATAGCAAGCCATTGTCTTTAGGGGGAAATAATTATTAAAGAAACCTGAGGTAATTAAAAAAGAAAATAATAATCTAGGCTGCTGTTGTTACAACACCAGAAGACTGTTCTTTGCTCTTGACAGTCAGGGGCATAAACAATATTTCTGATTGTTTGCCACGGTGTGACTTCTTTCCTAACATGCACTTTTTTCTTGTGCTGTTGCAGCAGTCCAGACTGAGAGACCTCCTAAGCTTTGGACATCAGAATTTATCTGAGCCTGGGTCACCACTTACAAGCCATGTTCTTTTGGTAACACAAAACCTACCATGGTCGTTGTTTCAGCCCTTGAGAATTTTCTCAGTTTTATAGCTGAGAACATTCATTGCTGAAGAAGTGACACTTATGTCTCAGTTCTGCCTTTCAAGAAACTGATATATTGAATGTCGCCTCGATCAATGAAACCAGGGAACAAGACATTGCACTACCATATCCAGTGATTGTCACAACTTATAATTATTTTATTTATGTATATTATTTCTTACTTTGTTTTCAGCATGACAGTCTATTATTCATAAAGAGGGAAAGTTATTCTGTCTTTTTCACTATAGGCAACCAGTGTCGAGCACAGTGCGAGGCACATAATAGAAATACAATAATTTTTTAATGAATGAAAGTATAAATAGTAATTTGCATGCATACACAGGTATCCACAAATGATAGAGACTGTGGACACAGAGAGATATGGTCATGTGCAATGCATATCTATGCACACAGATGTATGCACACCCAATGTACCTTAGAATGTGTAGATAGAGAAATATAATAGGTACACTAAGAATATGGAAAGGTAATGTCATAATATTAAGAGTAGATATCTCTGTATGAAAATTTGTTGTTTCCTTTTCTTATATATTTTTTGCACTTGCAATAAGAATACAGTTTTTATAATAAAAAAGTAGTTAGGCCCTGGCCGGTTGGCTAAGCGGTAGAACGTTGGCCTGTCGTGCGGGGAACCGGGTTTGATTCCTGGCCAAGGCACATAGGAGAAGCGCCCATTTGCTTCTCCACCCCCTACTTCCTCTCTGTCTCTCTCTTCCCCTCCCACAGCCAAGGCTTTGTTGGAGCATATATGGCCCGGACACAGGTGATGGCTCCTTGGCCTCTGCCCCAGGCACTAGAATGGCTCTGGTCATGGCACAGCGACATTCCGGAGGGGCAGAGCATCACCCCCTGGTGGGCAGAGCATCGCTCCTGGTGGGCTTGCTGGGTGGATCCTGGTCAGGTGTATGCAGGAGTCTGTCTGACTGTTTCTCCCCATTTCCAGCTTCAGAAAAATACAAAAAAAATAAATATAATAAAATAAAATAAAAAAGTAGTTAAATTGAATATACTTGTCAAATCAAAGCACATCCTATTTTACAATACATTAAGAAGATTTAAATAAAGGAGTTTAAAAGACAGAAGTAAAAATAGTAGAATGGGAAGACATTTAGTGCAGCAACTACTCATGTAGTTCCAAGCACAGTGCCTGGTATATGATGGGGACATTGAAAGATCTTATGAAAGCATTGCTGGAAGGAAAGAAAAAAAACAAGATGAACTGATAAGTTCCCAGGAATCAAATCACTAATAATACACAAAAGATTTACAGAAACGGCAATTTGGAATCAAGATTTTTAGACAATCCTCACTACAATTCCTAACCTTTGGATCTGCACTAAGGTGTGATTCCCAAGATGCACACGAGGTGGCAGCAGAGAAGCAAATGTAAGAGCAACCATTATTGTATGTGCTATGCAGTAATTTTTAGCAAACTTCAGAGGATTGAAATTATATCAGGTATGTCTATTGCTTTCACTAGAGTTAACATTGAAACAAGTAGCAAAGAGTAACTAGAAATTCCTTATATTTACAAGTTATAAATTATCTTCTAAATAGTCTTGGTTTCAACATTGATAGGTAACGCACAGCACCCAACTTTTGTATTTATCCAGGTGAACTGCTCTGAGCTGTTATTCCCAAGTTGAACACGATGTGGCAGCAGAGAAGCATATTTGGGAAACATTTTCCACAGGCAATCCTGTATATTTTTTCAAGCAAATTTCAACTACCTCAAACCTTTGAAATCATATAAAGCATGTTTCTTGTTGTCAATACACATACTATAGAAATCAGAACTAAAAACTAACTGAAAACCCTTCCTTTTTTAAGTTAACAAATTGAGTCCTAAATAACCCCCACTCAAAATCAAAATTCAAGTTACAAAATACTTTAAACTTAATGGAAATAAAAACTACATAAGAAAACCTATGGGAAAATATTGTGATGAATATATTTTAGTGCAAAAAAACCTTAAAATACAAAACCTTTCCACCAATATTATGAAACAGGATAAACAAAATCCAGAGAAAGTAAAAGAAATAAATTGTCACAGCCTGAGCAGGCGGTGGCGCAGTGGATAGAGAATTTGACTGGAATGCGAAGGACCCTGATTTGAAATCCCAAGGTCGCCAGCTTGAGCATGGAATTATCTGGTTTGAGCAAAGCTCACCAGCTTTAGCCCAATGTGCTCATTACTCGAGCAAGAGGTCACTCGGTAGCTGTAGTTCCCTGGTCAAGGCACAATGAGAAAGCAGTCAAGGAACAACTAAGTTGACACAACAAATAACTGATGATTGATCTGTGACCTGGCACATAATAAAAAGAACTCTTACGTTCCTGTTTGTGTGTCCCTATCTATCCCTCTCTCTCACTCTCTCCCTGTCTCTGTAAAAAAAAAAAAGAAAGAAAGAAATCAAATGTTCACAGAGACATTCGGTGGGTGTATATCATATTACCCCTCATTTAAGACTCATCTTTTTTGAAAAATGTGCGGTTTGAAAACAGGGTGCGTCTTATATAGTGGTTGTAGTAATTTTTACTTGCATTTCCTGTTTCTTCGCATTTGTTATCATTTCCTCAAATTATATGCCCAAAAATGAAGGTGTGTCTTCTACAGGGAGACAGGTTATGCATGGGGAAATATGGTACTTTAAAAACCTACTACCTATTTTTTCTTGTGGTGAGATTTTAAAAAACATAATTCATTCCTCTATGCAATATAAGCTGCAAAAACATAAAAAAAAGCCATTGTCATTCTTTCTTTTATTTAATTATTAATGGTAGAGGAAGGAAGTGGGGGGCGGGAGAGACAGATAGTCAGAAACATCAATCTTTTTCTCTAAGTGCTTTGAAACAGGACCAAACCTATGACATTACTATATGGGTGAGATGCTCTAACTACTGAACTCTCTGGTGTAAGCAAGCCATTCTCTCTATGGGGAAAAAATTACTAGAGAAAACCTGAGGCAATAAAAAAATAAAATAATAATCTAGGGTGCTGAGGTGACAGCAACAGAAGACTTTTCTATGCTCTTGATAGTCAAGGGCATAAACAGTAATAAACAGTATTTCTGATTGTAGAGTATGCATTGATACCTTTCCTAACATGCAATTTTTCTTGCGCCATGGAAGCAGTCCAGACTGAGAAACCTCCTAAGCTTTGGTTTTCAAAATTTATATGAGCCTGGGTCAGCACTTACAAGTTAGGTTCTTTTGGTCACAGAACACCTCCCAGGTTCATTGTTTCATCACTTGTAAATTGTCTCAGTTTTATAGCTGATATCAAGGATTGGTGAAGAACCGAAACTTAAGTCTCAGGTCTGACTTCTGAGAAACTGATATACTTAACCTTGCCATGATCAATCTCAACTGGGACCATAGGTATTGCACTACCAAATCCAATGATTGTCAAAATTTTAATTTTTTTATGTATATTTTTTCTTCCTCTTTCTACTCCATGACAGGGTAATATGCATAAAGACAGAAAGTGAGTCTGTCTCATTGACTATAGGCAACCAATGTTGAGCACAGTGCCTGGCATATAAAAAAATACAATAAATTTTTACTGAAAAAGTGAATAATCATTTGCATATGTACACAGATATCCAAAAAGGACAGACACTATTGAAACAGAGAGGTATGCTCATGTGCAATGCACATATATGCACATTTTGGGTACATGCACCAATGTACATGAGTACATATACTTAGAGAAATATAATTGGTACACAAAGAATATAAAGAGAAAATGGCATAAAGTTAACAGCTGATATCTATGTATGAAAATTTGTTGTTTTGTTTTTCTTATCAGTTTTTGCACTTCTACAATAAGAATACCATTTATATAATAAAATCTGTTTAAATTCAATGTACATGTCAAATCAAAGCACATCATATTTTAGGATACATTTAGTAGATTTAAATGACAGTAGTTAAAAAGACACATGTAAAAATAGCAGAATGGGAAGTTACTGAGTGCAGGGAAATGAGTTCTTAGCACAGTGCCTGGTATATGATGGGCAGTTTCAAAGGCTTTATGAAAACATGGCTTAAAGTAAAGAAGAAAAACAAAATGAAATGGTAGATTCCCGAAAAACAAACCACTAAGGATACATAAAAACTTCAAAGAACTAGTTAATTGGAATGAATGGCTGTAGACAATCTTACATACCAAAACTTTTCTTTAGACTTGTATTGAACCGTGATTCCCAAAATGCAAACGAGGTGGCAGCGGAGAAGCACATGTAACAGAGACTATTATTGTATGTGGTATGGAGCAATTTCCAGCCAACTTCAGAGGATTGGAATGATATCAAGTAAATCTCTTGCTTTCACTACAGTTAACGTTGAAACAGGTAGCAAACAGTAACTAGAACTCTTTTATATTTACAAGTTATAAAAGTATCTTCTGGGTAGCCTTGGATTCAACATTGATAGATAACGCACAACACCCAACTGCTGAATTTTTCCAAGGGATCTGCTCTGAGCTGTTATTCCCAAAAAGCACACAAGGTGGCAGCAGGGAAGTGCACTAGGAAAACACTTTTCATAGATCTTTTTGTATGTTGTTTCAAGCAAGTTTCAACTACCTCTAACGTCAAAAATGATATAAAGCATGTTTTCTTTTGTCATTACACATAATAATAAACAGTAAATAGAAATTAATGAAAAATCTTTATTTTGAAGGTAAGGAAATTCCTAAAAAACCCTCCCCTTAAAATCACAATTCCAGTTACAAAATACTTTACAATTAATGGAAATAAAAAAATACATAAGGAAACCTATGAAACAATGTAGTGAGGAATATATTTTAGGGCAAGAAAACCTTAAAATACACCGCCTTTCCATCCATACTAAGAAACAGGATACTAAATAAAATACAGAGAAAGTAAAAGAAAAAAATATTCACAGCCTGAACAGGCGATGACGCAAGGGTTAAAGTATTTAACTGGAATGCGCAGGACCCAGGTTCTAGATCCCAAGGGCGCCAGCTTGAGCGAGGGCTCCTGTGGTTTGAGCAAAGGTCACCATCTTGAGCCCAAGGTCGTTGGCTCGAACAAGTGGTCACTGGACCAGCTGTAGGCCCCTGGTCAAGGCACATATGAGACAGGAGTCAATGAAAACCTCAGGGTTTACAAAGAAAAACTGATGATTGATCTGTGTTTTAGCACATTATAAACACTTTCTACTTTTCTCTCTGTCTTCGCTATCTATCCCTCTCTCTGACTCTCTCCCTGTCTCTGTAAAAAAAAAAGAAAAAGAGAAACGAAATGTTCACAGAGACATTTGGAGAGTGTATACCATATTTCCCCATGATAAGACTCATATCTTTTGAAAAATGTGTGGTTAGAAATCTTGATGTGTCTTATACAGTGTTTGTAGAATTTTTTTACTTGCATTTTCTGTTTATTGGCATTTGTTATCATTTTCATACAATTTGTGCCCCAAAATTAAGGTGTGTCTTACACAGCGAGGCTTCTTACACATGGTGAAATATGGTACTTTACAACCTTACCATTTATTTCCTATCAGAGTGAGATTTTGAAAAATATAATTCATTCTTCAATGCAATTTAAGCTGCAAAAACAACAACAAAAAAGCCATTGAAATTTTTTCTTCTATTTATTTATTTATTTTAGAGGCAATATAAAGGGAGAAAAAGAGAGACAGATAGTCAGAAATATCAATCTGTTTCTGTATATACATTGACCCAGGAGCAAACCTATGACATTAGCGTATGGGTGTTTTGCTTTAACTACTGAGATATCTGGTGAGAGCATGCCATTGTCTTTTGGGGAAAAAACTTACTAGAGAAAACCAGAGGTAATTAAATAATAAAATGATAAACTAGTCTGCTGTGGTGACAACACCAGAAGATTTTCTTTGCTCTTGAAATTCAGGAGCATAATCAGTATTTCTAATTGCTTAGCACAAAGTGACTCCTTTCTAACATGCACTTCCTATTGTGCCATGGCAGCAGTCCAGACTGAGAGACCTCTTAAGTTTTGAACATTAAATTTATCTGAGCATTGGTTCCCACATACAAGCTAGGTTCTTTTCCTCACAGAACACCCCCAGGGTGTTTGTATCATAACTTCTATATTTTTTTATTTTTATACCTGAGAATATGCACTGCTAAAAATCCGAGACTTATTTCTCAGCTCTGCCTTCTGAGAAACTGATTCACTGAACCTCGCCACAATAAATCATAACTGACACCAAAATATTGCACTACCAAATTTAGTGCTTGATAAACTTATAATTATTTTATTTATGTATATTTTTTCTTTCTCTCACCCCATGACAGTGTTGTATTCATAAAGACAAAAAGTGAGTCTCTCTCATTTACTATTGGCAAAAAGTGTCAAGCACACTGTCTGGCACATAGTAGAAATACAATAATGTTTCCTGAATGACTAAATAAGTATTCATTTGCATACATACACAGATATGCACAAATGACAGACACTGTGGAACCAGAGAGATATGCTCATGTGCAATTCACATCTATGCACACAGATGTAAATACACCCAATATACCAGAGTATATATACACAGAGAAATATAAGAGGTACACAAAAAATATGAAAAGATAATGTCCTAATATTAACAGTAGATATATCTGTATGAAAATTTGTTGATGTTCTTTTTTTTGAGATCATTTTTCTTGCACTGCTGCAGTAAGAATACATGTTTTATAATGAAAAAGCTGTTAAAATTCAACATACTTGTTAAATCAAAGCACATCCTATTTTACAATACACGAAGTAGATGTATGTAAAAGAAGTTAAGCCCTGGTCGGATGGCTCAGTGCTAGAGCATCGGCCATGCGTGCAGAAGTCCAGGGTTTATTTCTGGCCAAGGCATACAGGAGAATCGCCCATCTTCTTCTCAACCTCTCGCCCTCTCCTTCCTCTCTGTTTCTCCCCTACCCTCCCACAGTCGAGGCACCATTGGAGCAAAGATAACCCGGGCGCTGCAGTGGCTCTGGTCGCAACAGGGCTACCACCTGGGGTGCAGAGCCTCTGATCCTGGTTAGCATAGGTTCACACCCTAGTGGGCGTGCCGAGTGATTCTCGGTCGGGTGTTTGTGGAAGTCTGTCTGACTGTCTCTCTTGTTTCCAGATTCAGAAAAATACAGAAAAAAAATAAGTTAAAAAGACAGAAGTTAAAAGTCTAGAAATGGAAGACATTGAGTGCACGTACATGAGTTCCTAGCACAGTGCCTGGTATATGATGGGCACTTTGAAAGGCTTTATGAAAGCATGGCTGGAAAGAAAGGAGAAAAACAAGATGAACTGAGAGTTTTTCAGAAAACAACCCACTAAGAATACATTAAAACTTTACAGAAACAGCAAATTAGAATCAAAGTTTATAGACAACACTGTCAAACAAAATATTCCCTTGCACCAGTAATGAGGCATGATTTGCAAGATGCACATGAGGTGTCAGCAGAGAAGAACATGTAACAGAGACCATTATTGTATGTGCTATGGAGCAAGTTTTAGCCAACTTCAGAGGATTGAAAGATACCAAGTATATCTCTTGCTTTCACTACAATTAATGTTGAAAGAACTAGAAAGCAGTAACTAGAATTTATTTACATTTACAAGTTATAAGTGTTTCTTTTAGATAGCCTTGGATTCAACACTGATAGATTACGGACAACACCCAAGTGATGTATTTTTCCAGGTGAACTCCTCTGAGCTGTTATTCCCAATGTGCACACGAGGTTGAGCAAGGGAAGCACACTTGGAAAACATTTACCATAGATAATCCTGTATGTTCTTTCAAGGAAGTTTCCACTACCTCTAACCTTAGAAATGATATAAAACATGTTTCTTGTAGTCATTACACTTAATATAGTAAGCAGTAATAGAAATTAACCAAAATTCCCTTTTTTGACGGTAATGAAATTATTCCTAAGTAACCCCCCCTCAAAATCATAATTCTAGAGGCAAAATACCTTAATATTATTAGAAATAAAAACTACAAAAAGAAACCTATTGTACAATGTAGGGATCAATATATTTTATGGCAATAAAACCTTAAAATACACAGCCTTTCTACCGATATTAAGAACCAGGATACTACACAAATCCAGAGAAATTAAAAAAAAACTGTTCACATCCTGAGCAGGCAATGGGAGAGTGGTTAGAGCATTCAACTGGAATGCAGGGAACCCAGGTTTGAGATTCCACGGTAGCCAGCTTGATCTAGGGCTCATATGATTTGAGCAAAGCTCACTAGCTTAAGACCAAGGTCACTGTCTCAAGCAATCGGTCACTCAATCAGTTGTAGTCCCTAGGTCAAGTCACATATGAGACAGGAGTCAATGAACATGTAAGGAGACACAACGAAAAATTGATGATTTATGTGTGACCTGTCACATAATGAAAACCCTATCTATTCCTTTCTCAGACTTTCTCCCACTCTCTGTAAAAAAAAAAAAAAAAAGGAAACAAAGAAATGTTCACAGAGACATTTTGAGGATGTATACCATATTTCTCCATGTATAAGACACATCTTTTTTGAAAAATTTTAGGTTAGAAAAATGCGTGTGTCTTATACAGTGGCAACCAGAGTAGAGCACAGAGCCTGGAACATAATAGAAATACAATAAGTGTTTAATGAATGAAAGAATAAATTGTAAATTGCATGCATACACAGGTATCCACAAATGATAGAAATTGTGGACCCAGAGAGATAAGCTCATATGCAATGCACATCTATACACACAGATGTATACACACCCAATGTACCTTAGCACGTATTGATATAGAAATATAATAGGTACACTAAGAATATGGAAATATAATGTCATAATATTAACAGTAGTTATCTCTGTATGAAAATTTGTTTCATTTTTTATTCATTTTTTGCATATTTGCAATAAGAATAGAGTTTTTATAATAAAAAAGCAGTTAGATTCAACATACTTTTCAAATCAAAGCACATATTATTTTACAATACATTAAGAGGATTTAAATAAAAGAGCCCAAAAGCAGAAGTAAAAATAGTAGAAAGGGAAAACATTGAGTGCACCAAATACTCATGTAGTTCCTAGCACAGTGCCTGGTATATGAAGGGAACATTTAAAGGCTTTATGATGGCATTGCTGGAAGGAAAGAAGAAAAACGAAATGAGTCGATAGATTCCCAGAAATCAAATAACTAAGAATACAAAAAAAATTTCAGTTCTGGCAAATTGGAATCAACGTGTGTGGACAATCCTCTCTACTATTTCTTTCCATTGGATCTGTATTGAGGTGTGATTCCCAAGATGCACACGATGTGGAAGCAGAGAAACAAATGTAACAGAGACCATTATTGTATGTGCTATGCAGCAAGTTTCAGCCAACTTTAGAGGATTGAAATAGTATCAAATATGTCTATTGCTTTCACTAGAGTTAACGTTGAAACAAGTAGCAAACAGTAACTGGAAATTTCTTATATTTACAAGTTATAAAAGTATCTTCTAAATAGTCTTGTTTTCAACATTGATAGATAAAGCACAACTCCCAACTGCTGTGTTTTTTCAGGTGACCTGCTCTGAGCTATTCCCAAGGTGAACACGAGGTGGCAGGAGAGAAACGCACTTGAAAAACATTTCCCTCAGACAATCCTATACTTTCTTTCAAGCAAGTTTCAACTACCTCAAACCTTTGAAATGATATAAAGCATATTTCTTCTTGTTATTACTCTTACTCTAGAAATCAGTAATAAAAACTAAATAAAAAACCCTTCCTTTTTTAAGGTAAGAAATTCACTCCTAAATAACCCCTGCTCCAAATCAAAACTCAAGTTACAAAATACTTTAAACTTAATGGAAATAAAAACTACATAAGAAAACCTATGGAAAAATGTTGTGATGAATACACTTTAGTGGAAAAATACCTTATAATACACAACGTTTCTACCCATACAATGAAAAAGGATATTAAAGAAAATCTAGAAAAAGTAAAAGATAAAAATTTTCACAGCCTGAGGAGGCAGTGGCACAGTGGATAGAGCATTTGACTGGAATACGGAGGACCCAGATTGAGATCCCAAGATTGCCAGCTTGAGCGTAAGCTTATCTGGTTTGAGCAAAGCTCACCAGCTTTAGCCCAATGTGCTAACTGGATAGAGCATGTGGTTACTCGGTCAGTTGTAGTTCCCTGGTCAAGGCACAATGAGAGAGCAGTCAAAGAGCAACTAAGGTGTCACAACAAAAAACTGATGATTGATTTGTGAACTTGCACATAATAAAAAATAAACTCCTTACATTCCTTACTGTATGTACCTATCTATCCCTCTCTCTGACTAGCTCACTGTCTCTGTAAAAAAAAAAAAAAAGAAAAGAAAAGAAATAAAAAAATAAAGGGTTCACAGAGATATTCGGTGGGTGTATACTATATTTGCCCTGTTTAAGACTAATCTTTTTTGAAAAATGTTGGGTTTGAAAACTGGATGCGTCTATACAGTGGTTGTAGTACAATTAAATTGCATTTCCTGTTTCTTAGCATTTGTTATCATTTTCTCAAATTTTGTGGCCAAAAATGAAGGTGTGTCTTCTACAGGGTGGCATATTATGCATGGGGAAATATGGTACTTTACAACCTTACTACATATTTTCCTGTGTGGTGAGACTTTGAAAAACATAATTCATTCTTCTATGCAATTTAAGGTGCGAAAACAACAAAAAAATAGCCATTGTCATTTTTTCTTTTATTTAATTTTTAATGTTAGAGAGAGGAATTGGGGTGGAAAAGACAGACAGATAGTCAGAAATATCAATCTGTTTCTGTATGTGCCTTGAACCTGGACTAATCCTATGACATTACTGTATGAGTGTGATGTTATAACTAGTGAGCTCTCTGGTGTAAGCCATTGTCTCTAGGGGGACAAAATTACTAGAGCCAACCTGAGGCAAATAAGAAATAAAATAATAAAGTAGTCTGCTGTGGTGACAACATCAGAAGAATTTTCTAGGCTTCTGTCAGTCAGGGGCATATACATTCATTATTTCTGATTGTTGAGTATGAATTCACACCTTTCCTAACATGCACTTTTTCTTGTGCTGTGGCAGCAGTACAGACTGAGAAAACTCCTAAGCTTTGGTTTTCAGAATTTATCTGAGCCTGGTCATCACTTACATTTTAGGTTCTTTTAGTCACAGAACACCTCCCAGGATATTTGTAGCATCACTTGTAAATTTTCTCAGTTTTATAGCTGAGATCACACATTCCTGAAAAACCGAGACTTATGTCTGAGCTCTGCCTTCTGAGAAACTGATATACTTAACCATGCCATGATCAGTAACCACTGGGACAAAAGGTATTGTACTACCAAATCCATTGTTTGTCACAACTTTTAATTTTTTATGTATATTTTTTCTTCCTATTTCTTATCCATGAGAGTGTAATATCTATAAAGACAGAAAGTGAGGCTCTCCCATTCACTATTGGCAACCAGTGTCAAGCACAGTGCCTGGCATATAATAAAAATTCAATAAGATCTTACTGGAAGAGTAAATAAACATTCATTTGCATACATACACAAATATTTAAAAATGACCGACATTATTGAAACAGAGAGGTATGCTCACGTGCGATGCACATCTATGCACATATTGGGTTCACACACCCAATGTACCTGAGTATATATACATACAGAAATATAATACGTACACAAAGAATATGGAAAGAAAATGTTCTAATATTAACAGTAGATATATTTGTATGAAAATTTGTTGTTCTTGTTTTCGAGATCATTTTTCTTGCACTTCTGCTATAAGAATACTTTTTTATAATAAAAAAGCTGTTAAAATTCAACATACTTGTCAAATCAAAGCATATCCTATTTTACAGTACTCGAAGTTGATTTATGTAAAAGAAGTTCAAAAGACAGAAGTGAAGAAAATAGAATTGGAAGTCATTGAGTTCACGGACATGAGTTCCTAGCACAGTGCCCGGTATATAATGGTCACTTTCAAAGGCTTTATTAAAGCATGGCTGGTAGTAAAGAAGAAAAATAAGTTGAACCAAGAGATTTTCAGAAAACAAACCACTAAGGATACACAAAACCTTTACAGAAACAGCCAATTAAAATCAACCTTTATAGAAAATGCTCTGTTCCAAACTATTTTTTTTGGACCTGTACTGAGGCTTGATTCCCAAGATGCACACGAGGTGGCAGCAGAGAAGCACATGTAACAGAGACCATTCCTGTATGTGCTATGGAGCAAGTTCCAGCCAAAATCAAAGGATTGAAAGAATACCAAAAATAATTCTTGCTTTCACGACAATTAACATTGAAAGAAGTAGTAGCTGGAACTAGAAATTTGTTATATTAACAAGTTATAAAACTTTCTGATAGCCTTGGATTCAACATTGATAGATAATGCACAACACCCAACTGATGTATTTATTCAGATGAACTGATCTGAGCTGTTATTCCCAATGTGCACACGAGGTGACAGCAGGAAAGCACACTTGGAAAACATTTACCACAGATAATCTTGTATGTTATTTCAAGTAAGTTTCTACTAACTCTAACCTTAGAAATGATATAAAGCATGATTCTTGTTGTCCTCACAATTAGTATAATAAACAGTAATACAAATTAACTAAAAATCCCTTTTTTGAAGGTCAGAAAATTAACTCCTAAATAACCTCTTTTCACTCAAAATTCCAATTCAAGTTGAAAAATACCTTAAAATTAATGGAAATAAAAACTACATAAGGCAACCTATAGAAAATGGAGAGATGAATCTATTTTGGGGGAAGAAAACATTAAAACACACAGCCTTTCCACCCATACTAATAACCAGGATACTAAATAAAATCCAGAGAAAGTAAAAGAAAAAAATTTTACAGCGTAAGCAGGCGATGGTACAGTGGTTAGAGCAATTGACTAGAATTTGGTGGATTCAGGTTTGTGATTCCAAGGGTGCCATCTTCAGCGTGGGCTCATGTGGTTTGAGCAAACCTCACCATCTTGAGCCAAGGTCGCTGTCTAGAGCAAGCAGTCACTCTATGAGATATAGCCCCTTGGTCAAGGCACATATGAGACAGGAGTCAATGAACAAATAAGGGGTCACAACAAAAAACTGATGATTGATCTGTGGCCTGACATATAATAAGAAATGTGTCTCTGTCTGTCTGTCCCTATCTATCCCTCTCTCTCACTCTCTCCCTGTCTCTGGAAAATAGAAAAGAAATAAATAAATGTCCACAGAGACATTTGGTGGTTGTATATCATATTTTCCCATGAATAAGACTCATCTTTTTTGAAAAATGTGGGGTTAGAAAACTGTGTGCGTCTTATACAGTGGTTTTAGAATTTTTTACTTGCATTTCTTGTTTATTCGCATTTGGTATCATTTATTCAAACTTTGAGCACCCCAAAAAAGGTGCCTCTTATACAGGAAAGCTTCTTATAAATGGGGAAATGTGGTACTTTACACCCTTACCATTTATTCCCTCTTGGCGTGAAATTTTGTAAAACATAATTCATTATTCTGTGCAATTAATGCTGCAAAAACAAAAACAAAAAAGCCATTCTCATTTTTTCTTTTATATATATATTCATGTCAGAGGCAGGATAAAGGGGGGAAAAGACAGACACACAGTCAGAAACATCAATCTGTTTTTGTATGTGCCTTGACGCAGGAGCAAACCTATGATATTAGCATATGGGTGTGATGCTTTAACTCCTGAGCTCTCTGGTGGGAGCAAGCCATTGTCTCTTGGTGAATAAATTTACTAGAGAAAACCTGAGGTTGTTAAAAAATAAAATGATAATCTATTTTGTTGTGGTGCCAACACCAGAAGACTTTTTTTAGCTCTTGAAATTCAAGTGCATAATCAGCATTTCTAATTGTTTAGGAATTAAAAACTAAAATGATAATCTAGTCTGTTGTGCCATCACCAGAAGACTATTATTTGCTCTTGAAATTCAAGGGCATAATCATTATTCTTAAATGTTTAGCACAAAATGCCTCCTTTCCTAACATGCACTTTCTCTTGTTCTGTAGCAGCAATCCACACTGAGAGACCTCCTAAGCTTTGGACATCATTAATTTAACTGAGCATTGGTCACTACAAAGAAGCTAGGTTCTTTTCCTCACAGAACACCTCCCAGGGTCTTTGTTTCATTACTTTTATATTTTCTCCATTTTATACCTGAGAGCACTCATTGCTGTAAAACTGAGACTTATGTCTCAGCTCTGCCTTCTGAGAAACTGATATACTGAACTTCATCACAATAAATCATAACTGACACCAAAGATATTGCACTACCAAATTAAGTGCTTGTTAAACTTATGTTTATTTTATTTATGTATATTTTTCTCTTTCTGTCTACCCCATTACAGTGTAGTATTTATAAAGACAGAAAGTGAGATTATTTCATTCACTATAGGCAACCAGTGTTGAGCAAATTCACTGGCAATTAATCAAATACAGTAAGTGTTTCCTGAATGAACGAATAAATAGTCATTTTCAAATGTACACAGATATTCACAAATCACAGACACTGTTGAACTGAGATATATGCTCATGTGCAATGTACATTTATTCACATAGATGTACACACACCCAATGTACCTGAGTATATATACATACAGAAATATAATACGTACACAAAGAATATGGAAAGAAAATGTCCTAATATTAATAGTAGATATATTTGTATGAAGATTTGTTGTTGTAGTTTTTTAGATCATTTTTCTTACACTTCTTCTATAAGAATAATATTTTCATAATAAAAAAGCTGTTAAAATTTAATGTACTTGTCAAATCAAAGCACATCCTATTTTACAATACACGAAGTTGATTTATGTAAATGAAGTTCAAAAGACAGAAGTTAAGAGAGTAGAATGGGAAGTCATTGAGTGCACAGACATGAGTTCCTAGCACAGTGCCTGGTATATGATGGGCACTTTCAAAGGCTTTATGAAAGCATGGCTGGAAGTAAAGAAGAAAAATAAGTTGAACCAAGAGATTTTCAGAAAACAAACCACTAAGGATACACAAAACTTTTACAGAAATGGCAAATTGGAATCAACATTTATACAAAATGGTCTGTACCAAACTATTCCTTTGGACCCGTACTGAGGCCTGATTCCCAAGATTCACACGAGGTGGCAACAGAGAAGCACATGTAACAGAGACCATTATTGAATGTGCTATGGAGCAAGTTCCAACCAGTCAGAGGATTGAAATGATACCAAGAATAATTCTTGCTTTCACAACAATTAACATTTAAAAAAGTAGTAGCTGTAACTATAAATTTGTTATATTGACAAGTTATAAAACTTTCTTGTAGATAGCCTTGGATTCAACATTGATAGATAATGCACAACACCCAACTGATGTATTTATCCAGATGAACTCATCTGAGCTGTTTTTCCCAAGGAGCACACGAGGAAGCATGATTGGAATACATTTACCACAGATAATCCTGTATGATCTTTCAAGCAATTTTCTACTACCTCTAACCTTAGAAATAATATAAAGCATGTTTCTTTTTGTTCTCACACTTAATATAGTAAACAGTAATACAGATTAACTAAAAATACCTTTTTTGAAGGAAGGAAATTAACTCCTAAATAACCTCTTTCCGCTCAAATCACAATTCAAGATGCAAAATACCTTAAAATTAATGGATATAAAAACTACATAAGGTAATCTATAGATAAATGTAGTGTTTAATCTATTTTAGGGCAAGAAAACCTTAGAACACACAGCCTTTCCACCGGTAAGAAGAACCAGGATACTAAATGAAATCCAGAGAAACTAAAAAAAAAAAGTTCACAGCATGAGCAGGCGATGGTGCAGTTTTTAGAGCAATTGATTGGAGTGCGGAAGACTCAGGTTTGAGATCTCAAGGCTTCCATCTTGAGCGTGGGCTCATGTGGTTTGAGCAAAGCTCACGATCTTGAGCCCAAGGTTGCTGTCTAGAGCAAGCAGTCACTCTATGAGATAAAGTCCCCTGTTTAAGGCACATATGATCCAGGAGTCAATGAACAAATAAGCGGTCACAACAAAAACCTGATGATTGATATGTGACCTGGCACACAATAAGAAATCTCTCTCTGTCTCTCTGTTCCTATCTATTTCTCTATCTGACTCTCTCCCTGTCTGTATAATTAAAAAGAAAGAAAAAAAAGAAATGTTCACAGAGATATTTGGTGGTGTATATTATATTTTCCCATGAATAAGACTCATCTTTTTTGAAAAATGTGGGGTTAGAAAACTGGGTGCGTCCTATTCAGTGATTGTAGTATTTTTTCTTGCATTTCTCATTTATTCGCATTTGTTATCATTTATGCAAACTTTGAGCACCCAAAGTAAGGTGTGTCTTATACAGCGAGGCTTTTTATACATGAAGAAATATGGTACTTTACAGTTACCATTTATTTCCTCTTAAGGTGAGATTTTGATAAACATAATTCATTCTTCTATGCAATTTAAGCTGCAAATACAAAAACAAAACAGCCATTTTCATTTATTTATTTATTTATTTATTTATTTATTTATTTATTTATTTATTTATTTATTTATGTTACAGGCAGGATAAAGGGGGGAAAAGACAGACAGACAGTCAGAAATATCAATCTGTTTTTGTATGTGCCTTGACCCAGGAGCATTCCTATGATATTAGTGTATGTGTGAGATGTTTTAACTGCTGAGCACTCTGGTGAGAGCAAGCCATTGTCTTTGGGAAAAAATTTACTAGAGAAAACCAGAAGTAATTTAAAAACAAAATGATAATCTAGTCTGCTGTGGTGACAAAATCAGAAGACTTTCTTTGCTACTCAAATTCAAGGGCATAATCAGTATTTCTAATTGTTTAGCACAAAGTGACCCCCTTTTCTAATATGCACTTTCTCTTGTGCCATGGCAGCAGTCCAGAATGAGAAACCTCCTAATTTTTGATATTATTAATTTAACTGAGCATTGGTCAGCACATACAAGCTAGGTTCTTTTGCTCACAGAACACATCCCAGGGTCTTTGTTTCATTACGTCTATATTTTTCCATTTTATACCTGAGAACACACATTGCTGAAAACCAATACTTATTTCTCAGCTCTTCCTTCTGATAAACTGATATACTGAACCTCGCCACAAAAAATCATAACCGACACCAAAGATATTACACTACCAAATTCAGTGCTTGTTAAACTTATGATAATTTTATTTATGTATATTGTTCTCTTTCTGTCTACCCCATGATAGTGTCGTATTCATAAAGACAGAAAGTGAGCCTGTCTCATTCACGATAGGCAACCAGTGTTGAGCACAGTGCCTGGCACATAATAGAAATAAAATAATTGTTTTCTGAATTAATGAACAAATGGGCATTTGCATAAATACACAGAAATCCAAAATGACAGGCACTGTAGATACAGAGAGATATGCTCATATGCAATGCACATCTATGCACACAGATGTACTTACACCCAATGTACCCGAGTATATATACATACAGATATATAATAGGTACAAAAAGAATATGGAAAGAAAATGTCGTAATATTAACAGTAGATATATCTGTATGAAAATTGGTTGTTGTTGTTTATGAAATCATTTTTCTTACACTTCTGCAATAAGAATACTTTTTTATAATAAAAAAGCTGTTAAAATTCAACATACTTCTTAAGCCTAAGCATATCCTATTATACAATAGATGTAGTTGTTTTATATAAAAGAAGTTCAAAAGACAGAAGTTAATAGAGTAGAATTGGAAGTCATTGAATTCAGGAACATGAGTTCCTAGCACAGTGCCTGGCATATGTTGGTAACTTTCAAAGGCTTTATGATAGTATGGCTGGAGGGAAAGAAGACAAACAAGATGATGCGCAAAATTTTCAGGATAAAAACCACTAAGGATACACAAAATCTTTACAGAAATGCCAAATTGCAATCAATGTTTATAAAAAATTACCTTTACCAAACTATTCTTTTGGACGTGTACTGAGGCTTGATTCCCAAGATGCTCATGAGGTGGCAGCAGAGAAGTACATGTAACAGAGACCATTATTGTATGTGCTATCGAGCAAGTTCCTGCCAACATCAGAGGATTGGAATGATACCCACTATATCTTTTGCTTTCACTACAATTAACGTTGAAAGAAGTAGCAAGCAGTAACTAGAAATTTTTTTATATTTACAAGTTATAAAACCTTCTTTTAGATAACCTTGTATTCAACATTGATAGATAACGCACAACACCGAACTGATGTATTTTTCCAGATGAACTGATCTAAGCTATGATTTCCAAGGTGGATATGAGGCGGCATCAGGGAAGCGCACCTGGAAAACTTTTACCACAGATAATCCTGTATGTTCTTTCAAGCAAGTTTCAACTACCTCTAACCTTAGAAATGATATAAAGCATTTTTCTTGTTATCATTACATTTAATATATTAAAGAGTAATGGAAATTAACTAAAAATTCCTTTTTTGAACATAAGGAAATTGACTCCTAAATAACCCCTTTCCATTCAAAATCACAATTTAAGTTGAAAATATCTTAAAATTAATGGAAATAAAATCTACATATGGAAACCTACGGAATAATGTAGTGATGAATATATTTTAGGGTAAGAAACCAAAAAATACACAGCCATTCCTCCCATACTAAGAACCAGGATACTACATAAAATTCTGAGAAAGTAAAAGAAAAAAATATTCACAGCCTGAGCAGGTGATGGTGCATTGGTTACAGCAATTGACTGGATTGCGGAGGACCCAGTTGAGATCCCAAGGACGCCAGCTTGAGCGTGGGCTCATGTAGTTTGAGCAAAGCTCACCAGATTGAGCCCAAGGTAGCTGGCTCGTAATCGGTCACTCTATGAGCTGCAGCCCCCTGGTCAAGGCACATATGAGACAGGAGTCAAGGAACACATAAGGGGTCACAACAAAACACTTATGATCGATCTGTGACCTGGCACATAATAAAAACTCTCCATTTCTGTCTGTCTGTCCCTATCTATCCCTATGACTCACTCCCTGTCTCTGTAAAAAACAAACAAAAAACAAAAACAAAAAAAAAAAAACAAAGGAAATGTTCACAGAGACATTTAGAGAGTGTATACCAATTGTCCCCAAGTATAAGACTCATCTTTTTTGAAAAATGTGGGGTTAGAAAACTGGGTGCATCTTATAAAATGGTTGTAGTATTTTTTCCTTGCATTTCTCATTTACTCGCATTCGTTATCATTTACTCAAACTTTGAGCCTTCACAATAAGGTGTGTCTTATATAGGGAGGCTTCTTATACATGGGAAAATATGGTACTTTACAAAGTTACCATTTATTTCCTCTTGGGGTGAGATGTTGAAATACATAATTCATTCTTTCATGCAATTTAAGCTGCAAATAGAACAACAAAAAAGCTATTTACATTTTTTCTTATATTTAATTATTCATATTAGAGGCAGGATAAAGGGGGGAAAAGATAGACAGACAGTCAGAAACATCAATCTGTTTTTGTATGTGCCTTGACACAGGAGAAAACCTATGACATTAGCGTATGGGCGTGATGCTTTAACTACTGAGCACTCTGGTGAGAGTAAGCCATTGACTTTGGTGAAAAAATTTACTAGAGAAAACCAGAGGTCATTAAAAAATAAAAGGTCAATCTAGTCTGCTGTGGTGCCAACACCAGAAGAGTTTTCTTTGCTCTTGAAATTCAGGGGCATAATCACTACTTCTAATTGTTTAGCACAAATTGACTCCTCTCCGAACATGCACTTTCTCTTGTGCCAAGGCAGCAGTCCAGACTGAGAGACCTCCTAAGCTTTGGACATCATTAATTTAACTGAACATTGGTCACCACATACAAGCTAGGTTTCTTTTGCTAACAGAACAATTCCCAGGGTCTTTGTTTCATAACTTCTATATTTTCTCTGTTTTATACCTGAGAACACACGTTGCTGAAAAACCGAGACTTATGTCTCAGCTCTGCCTTCTGAGAAACTGATATACTAAACCTTGCCACAATAAATCATAACTGACACCAAAAATATTTCACTACCTAATTCAGTGCATGTTAAACTTACAATTATTTTATTTATGTATATATTTTTTTATTTCTGTCTACCCCATGACAGTGTCGTATTCATAAAGACAGAAAGTGAGTCTGCCTCTTTCACGATAGACAACCAGTGTAAAGCACAGTCCCTGGCACATAATAGAAATACAATAAGCATTTCCTAAATGAATTAACTAATAGTCATTTGCATACATACACAGATATCCACAAATGACAGATACTGTGGACACAGATAGATATGCTCATGTGCAATGCACATCTATACACAGAGGTGTACACACACCCAATGTACCTGAGTATATATACATAGAGAAATATAATAGGTAAACAAGGAATATGAAAAGAAAATGTCCTAATATTAACAGTACACATATATCTATGAAAATTTTTTGTTGTTGTTTTTGAGATCTTTTTTCTTGCACTTATGCAATAAGAATACCTTTTTATAATAAATAGGTGTTAAAATTCAACATACTAGTCATATCAAAGAACATGCTATTTTACAATACAGGAAGTAGATTTATATAAAAGAAGTTCAAAAGACAAGTTAAAAGAGTAGAATGGGAAGTCATTGAGTGCAGGGACATGAGTTTCTAGCACAGTGCCTGGTATAAGTTGGGAACTTTCAAAGGCTTTATGAAATCATGTTTGAATGGAAAGAAAAAAAACAAGATGAACCGAGAGATTTTCAGAAAAAAACCCACTAAGGATACACAAAAACTTGACAGAAATGGCAAATGGGAATCAATGTTTATAGCATTGCTCTCTGCCAAACTATTCCTTTTGACCTTTACTGAGGCATGATTTCTAGGATGCACACGTAGTGGCAGCAGAGAAGCCCATGTAACAGAGAACATTAGTATATGTGCCATGGAGCAAGTTCCAGCCAAATTCAGAGGATTGAATTGATAACAATATATCACTTCCTATAACTGCAATTAACGTTGAAAGAAGTAGGAAGCAGTAACTAGAAATTCCTTATATTTACAAGTTATAAAAGCTCCTTTTAGATAGCCTTTGTTACAACATTGATAGATAATGTACAACACCCAACTGATGCATTTTTCCAGGAAATTTATCTGAGCTGTTGTTATTCAAAAGGTGCACACGAGGTGTCATCAAGGAACCGCACTTGGAAAATATTTACCACAGACATTTCTGTATGTTCATTCAAGCAAGATTTAACTACCTCAAACCTTTGAAATCATATAAAGCATGTTTCTTGTTGTCCTCACAATTAATATAGTAAACAGTAATAGAAATTAACTAAAAATCTCTGTTTTGAAGGTAAGAAAAATATCTCCTAAATAACACCCCCCCAAAAAACTACAATTCAAGTTGCAAAATACCTTTAAAATAATGGAAATAAAAACTACATAAGGAAAACTATGGAAAAAGGTAGTGATGAATATATTTTAGGGCAAGAAAACATTAAAATACACAGCCTTTCCACCCATACTAAGAACCACGATACTAAATAAAATCTAGAAAAATAAAAGAAAAAAATGTTCACAGCCTGAGCAGGTGATGGCACAGTGGTAAGAGCATTTGACTGGAATGCGGAGGACCCCGGTTTGAGATCCCATGGGACCCAGCTTGAGTGTGAGCTCATGTTGTTTGACAAAGCTCACCAGCTTGAGCCCAAGGTTGCTGGTTCGAGCAATCAGTCACTTGATCAGCTGTAGCCCCTGGTCAAGTCATATGTGAGACAGTAGTCAATGAACACATAAAGGGTCACAACAAAAAACTGATGATTGATCTGTGACCTGGCCCATAATATAAACTCTCTCCATTTCTGTCTGTCTGGCTTTATCTATCCCTCTCTCTAAATCTCTCCCTGTCTTTAAAAAAAAAAAAAGAAAAAAAGAAATGTTCACAGAGACTTTTGGGGGGTGTATACCATATTTCCCCATGTTTAAGACTCATCTTTTTTGAAAATGTGGGGTTAGAACACTGGGTTCGTTTTATACAGTGGTTGTAATATTTTTTATTTACATTTTCCACTCATTCGCATTTTTTATGATTTTCTCGAAATACGTGCCCCAAAATTAAGGTACGTCTTATACAGGGAGGCTTCTTTTACATGGGGAAATATGGTACTTTACAAATTTACCATTTATTTCCTTTTGGGGTGAGATTTTGAAAAACATAATTAATTCTTCTATGCAATTTAAGCTGCAAAAACAACAAGAAAAAAACCATTGTCATTTTTTTCTTTTATTTATTTATTCATGTTAGAGGCAGGATAAAGAAGGAAAAAGACAGACAGATAGTCTGAAACAGCAATCTTTTTCTGTATGTGCCTTGACCCAGGACCAAACCTATGACATTTACATATTGGTGTGATGCTTTAACTATGGAGCTCTCTGGTTAGAGCAAGCCATTCTCTTTTGGGGAAGAAACTGACTAGAGAAAAGCAGAGGTAATTAAAAAATAAAACGATAATCTACTCGGCTGTGGTGAAAACACCAGAAGACTTTTCTTTGCTCTTGAAATTTAGGGGCATTTTTACTATTTCTAATTGCTTTGCACAAAGTGACCGTTTTTTGTAACATGTACATTCTCTTGTGCCGTGACAGCAGTCCAGACTGAGATACCTCCTAAGTTTTGGAAATCAGAATTTATCTGAGCATCGGTAACCACATAAAGCTAGGTTCCTTTGCTCACAGAACACCTCTCAGAATCTTTGTTTCATAACTTCTATATTTTCTCAGTTTTATACCTGAGAACATGCATTGCTGAAAAACTGCGACTTATTTCTCAGCTCTGCCTTCTGAGAAACTTATATACTGAACCTCACCATAATAAATCATAACTGACACAAAAGATATTGCACTACCAAATTCAGTGCTTGATAAACTTATGATTATTTTATTTATGTATGTTTTTTTCTTTCTGTCACCCCATGACAGTATAGTATTCATAAAGACAGAAAGTGAGTCTGTCTCATCCACTGTAGGCAATCAGTGTTGAGCACAGTGCCTGGCACATAATTAAAATACAATAAGTGTTTCTTGAATAAATGAATGAATAAATAGTCATTTGCACACATACAAAGGTATACACAAGTGACAGACACTCTGGACAAAGAGAAATATGCTTATGTGCAATGCAAATCTATATACACAAATGTACACAAACCCAATGTACCTGAGTATATATACATAGAGAAATATAATAGGTACAAAAAGAATGTAGAAAGAAAATGTCCTAATATTAACAGTAGTTATATCTGTATGAAAATTTGTTCATGTTGTTTTTGGGATCATTTTTCTTGCTCTTCTGCAATAAGAATACTTTTTTTTATAATAAATAAGCTGTTGAAATTCAACATACTTGTCATATCAAAGCAAATTCCATGTTAAAATACACCAAGTAGATTTATATTAAGAAGGTAAAAAGACAGTAGTTCAAAGAGTAGAACGGGAAGTCATTGTGTGCAGGGACATGAGTTCCTAGCACAGTGCCTGGTATTTGATGGGCACTTTAAAATGCTATATAAAAGCATGGCTGGAAAGAAAGAATGAAAACAAGATGAACCAATAGGTTTTCAGAAAGCAAAGCACTAAGTGTAAACAAAAATGGCATATTGGAATCACAATTTATAGACAAGCTTTTCTACCAAACTTTTACTTTGGACCTGTACTGCGGCTTGATTTACAAGATGCACACGTGGTGCCATAATGGAAGCACATGGAACAGAGTCTATTATTGTATGTGCTATGGAGCAAGTTCCAAAAAACTTCAGAGTATTGAAATGATACCAAGTGTATCTCTTTTTTCTACTACAGTTAACATTGAGAGAATTAGCAAGCAGTAGCTACAAATTCCTTATATTTACAAATTATAAAAGTTTCTTTAGGATAGCCTTGGATTCAACATTGATAGATAACGCACAGCAGACAACTGATGTATTTTTCCAGGTGAACTGATATGAGCTGTAATTTCCAGGGTGCACACGAGGTGGCAACAGAAATACGCACTTCAAAAATATTTACCACATATAATCCTGTATGTTCTTTCAAGCAAGTTTCCACTACCTCTAACATTAGAAATGATATAAAGCTTGTTTCTTGTTGTCATTACTCTTAATATAGTAAACAGTAATAGAAATTAACTAAAAATCCCCTTTTTTAGGTAAGAAAATGAACTCCTAAATAACCCCCCCCTTCAAAATCACAATCAATTTCCAAAATACCTTAAAATTAATGGAAATAAATCTACATAAGGAAACCTATTGAAAAAATGTAATGATGAAAATATTTTTGGGCAAGAAAACCTTAAAATACACAGACATTTCACCAATAGTAAGAATCAGGATACTAAATAAAATCCAGAGTAAGTAAAGAAAAAATGTTCACAGTCTGAGCAGGCAATGGTGCAGTGGTTAGAGCATTTGACTTGAATGTGTAGGATCCAGTTTTGAGATACCAAGCATGCCAGCTTTAGCGTGGGATCATGCGGTTTGAGCAAAGCTCACCAGCTTGAGCTCAATGTCGCTGACTCGAGCCAGTGGACACTCGATCAGTTGTAGCCCCCTGGTCAAGGCACATATAAGACAGAAGTCAATGAATAAATAAGGTGTCACAACAAAAAAATGATGATTGATTTTTGATCTGCCACAGAATAAAAAAAAACTCTTTACATTCTTCTCTGTGTGTCCCTATCTATCCGTCTCTCTGACTCTCTCCCTGTCTCTGTGGAAAAAAAAAGATAAGAAAGAAATAAAAGGTTCACAGAGACATTCGGTGGCTGTATAGCATATTTCCCCTCGTTAAAGACTCATCTTTTTTGAAAAATGTGGGTTATGAAAACGGGGTGCGTCTTATACAGTGGTTGTAGTATTTTATACTTGCATTTCCTGTTTCTTCGCAGTTGTTATAATTTTCTTAAATTTTGTGCCCAAAAATGAAGGCGCGTCTTCTACAGGGAGGCATATTATACATGGGGAAATATGGTACTTTACAAACTTACTACCTATTTCCTCTTGTGGTGAGATTTTGAAAAACATAATTCATTCCTCTATGCAATTTAAGCTGCAAAAACAGCAAAAAAATATCCATTGTCATTTTTTGTTTTATTTAATTATTAATGTTAGAGGGAGGCATTGGGGGGAAAATGACAAACAGTCAGAAACATCAATCTGTTTATGTATGTGCCTTAAACAGGACCAAACTTATAATATTACTCTTTGGGTTTGATGCTCTAACTACTGAGCTCTCTGGTGTAAGCAAGCCATTGTCTCTTGAGGGACAAAATTACTTGAGAAAACCTGAGGCAATTAAGTAATAAAATAATAATCGAGTCTTCTGTGTTGACAAAACCAGAAGACTTTTATATGCTCTTGACAGTCAGGGTCATAAACAGTATTTCTGATTGTTGAGCATGAATTGACACCTTTCCTAACATGCAATTTTCTTGTGCATGGCAGCAGTCCAGACTGAGAAACCTCCTAAGCTTTGGTTTTCAGAATTTATATGAGCCTGGCTCAGCACTTACAAGTTAGGTTCTTTAGGTCACTGAACACCTCCCAGGATATTTGTTGCATCACTTGTAAATTTTCTCAGTTTTGTAGCTGACATCACGCATTCCTGAAGAACCGAGACTTATGTCTCAGCTCTACCTTCTGAGAAACTGATATACTTAACCATGCCACGATCAATCACAACTGGGACCAAAGGTATTGCACTACCATATCCAGTGTTTGTCACAACTTATAATTTTTTATGTATATTTTTCCTTCCTCTTTTTACTCCATGACAGTGTAATATTCATAAAGACAGAAACTGAGGCTGTCCCACTCACTATTGACAACCAGTGCAGAGCACAGTGCCTGGCATATAATAAAAATTCAATAAGTTTTTACTGGAAGAGTGAATAAATATTCATTTGCATATGTACACAAATATCCACAAATGACAGACACTATTGAAACAGAGAGGTATGCTCATGTGCAATGCACATCTATGCACACATTGGGTACACTCACCCAATGTACCTGAGTACATATATATAGAGAAATAAAATTGGTTTATGAAGATTATGGAAAGAAAATGGCATAAAGTTAACAGTAGATATGTATGTATAAAAATTTTTGTTTGGTTTTTTTATTATTTTTTTGTACTTCTGCTATAAGAGTACCATTTTTATAATAAAAAAGGTGTTAAAATTATATATACTTGTCAAATCAAAGCACATCATGTTTTACAATACATTAAGTAGATTTAAATGAAAGATGTTCCAAAGACAGATGTAAAAATTGTAGAATGGGAAGGGACTGAGTGCAGAGACATGAGTTCTTAGCACAGTAACTGGTATATGATGGGCACTTTTAAAGCCTTTATGAAAGCATGGCTGGAAGGAAAGAAGAAAAACAAGATGAAAAAATAGACTCCCAGAAAAAACCCCACAAAGAATAAACAAAAACATTACAGAAAAGGCAAATTGGAATCTATGTTTGTAGACAATCCGCTCTACTATTCCTTTCCTTTAGATCTGTTCTGAGGCGTGATTCCTAACATGTACACGAGGTGGCAGCAGAGAAGCACATGAAACAGAGACCATTATTGTATGTGCTATGCAGTAAGTCCCAGCCAACTTCAGAGGATTGAAATGATATCAAGTATATCTCTTGCTTACACTACAGTTAATGTTGAAACAGGTAGCAAACGGTAACTAGAACTCCCTTATATTTACAAGTTGTAAAAGTATCTTCTAGATAGTTTTGGATTCAACATTGATAGATAACACACAACACTCAACTGCTGTATTTTTCAAGGTGAACTGCTCTGAGCTGTTATTCCCAAGGTTCACACGAGGTGGCAGCAGAGTAGCGCACTTGGGAAACATTTACCACAGACATTTCTGTACGTTCATTCAAGCAAGATTTAACTACCTCAAACCTTTGAAATCATATAAAGCATGTTTCTTGTTGTCATTATACTTACTCTAGTAATCATTCATAGAAACTAACTAAAAAACCCTTTTTTAAATTTTTTTTCTCTTTTTATATTATATATATATATAAATATATATATTTTATTTTTTTTAAATTTTTCTGCAGCTGGAAACGGGGAGAAACAGTCAAACAGACACCCGCATGCGCCCAACTGGGATCTACCTGGCAAGCCAATGCATGGGTGACGCTCTGGCCAACAGGGGGCTATGCTCTGCCCCTCCGGGGCGTCGCTCTGTTGCAACCAGAGCCACACTAGCGCCTGGGGCAGAGACCAAGAAAACATCCCCTGCGCCCGGGCCATCTTTGATCCAATGGAGCCTCGGCTTCGGGAGGGGAAGAGAGAGACAGAGAGAAAGGAGAGGAGGAGGGGTGGAGGAGCGTATGGATGCTTCTCATGTGTGCCCTGGCCGGGAACCGAACCCGGGAATTCTGCATGCCAGGCCGATGCTCTACTACTGAGCCAACTGGTCAGGGCCAAAACCCTTTCTTTTTTAAGTTAAGAAATTCCATCCTAAATAACCCCCCCTCAAACTCACAGTTCAAGTTACAAAATACTTTAAAATTAATGGAAATAAAGACTACATAAAAAAATTTGTGGAAAATTGTAGTGATGAATATATTTTAGGGGAAAAAATCCTTAAAATACATGGTCTTTCCACCCATACTAAGAACCAGAATACTAAATAAAATCCAAGGAATGTAAAAATAAAATGTTCACAGTGTGACAAGGCAGTAGCACAGTGGGTAGAGCATGTGACTGGAATGCGCAGTACCCAGTTTTGAGATACCTAGGTAGCCAGCTTGAGTGTGGGCTCATCTTGTTTTAGCAGAGCTCAAGAGCCGAGCCCAAGGTCGCTGGCTCGAGCAAGGGGTCACTTGTTCATCTGTAGCCCCCTGGCCAAGGCTCATATGAGTGAGCAGTCAATGAACAACTAAGGTGTCCCAACAAAAAACTGATGATTGATCTGTGACATGGCACATAATAAAAACTTTCTCCATTTCTGTCTGTCTGTCCCTATCTATTCCTCTCTCTGACTCTCTCTATGTCTCTGTAAAAATGAAAGAAAATAGAAAGAAAGAAATGTTCACAGAGACATTTGGAGGTTCTATCCATATATTCCTATTTATAAAACTCATCATTTTTAAAAATGTGGGGTTTGAAAACTGGGTGTTTCTTATATAGTGGTTGTTGAATTTTTACTTGCATTTCCTGTTTCTTTGCATTTGTTATCATTTTCTCAAATTTTGTGCCCCAAAATTAAGGTGCTTCTTATACAGGGAGGCTACTTTACATGAGGAAATATGGTACTTTACAACCTTACCACTTATTTCACTTTGGGGTAAGATTTTGAAAAACATAATTCATTCCTCTAAGAAATTTAAGCTGCAAAAACAAAAAAAAAAGCCATTGTTATTTTAATTTCATTTATTTATTAATGTTAGAGGGAGGAAGAGGGGGGAAAACAGACAGACAGATAGAAACATCAATGTGTTTCTGTATGTGCCTAGACCCAGATCCAAACCTATGACATTAGTGTATGGGTGTGATGCTCTATCTACTCAGCTCTCTGGTAATAGCAAGCCATTGTCTTTAGGGGGAAATAATTATTAAAGAAACCTGAGGTAATTAAAAAAGAAAATAATAATCTAGGCTGCTGTTGTTGCAACACCAGAAGACTGTTCTTTGCTCTTGACAGTCAGGGGCATAAACAATATTTCTGATTGTTTGCCACGGTGTGACTTCTTTCCTAACATGCACTTTTTTCTTGTGCTGTTGCAGCAGTCCAGACTGAGAGACCTCCTAAGTTTTGGACATCAGAATTTATCTGAGCCTGGGTCACCACTTACAAGCCAGGTTCTTTTGGTAACACAAAACCTCCCAGGGTCTTTGTTTCAGTACTTGAGAATTTTCTCAGTTTTATAGCTGAGAACATGCATTGCTGAAGAATGAGACTTATGTCTCAGCTCTGCCTTTCGTGAAACTGATATACTGAATGTAGCCTTGATCAATGAAACCTGGGAACAAGACATTGCACTACCATATCCAGTGCTTGCCACAACGTATAATTATTTTATTTATGTATATATTTTTCCTTTGTTTGCAGCATGACAGTGTATTATTCATAGAGACAGAAAGTTATTCTGTCTCTTTCACAATAGGCAACAAGTGTCGAGCACAGTGCCTGGCACATAATAGAAATACAATAATTTTTTAATGAATGAAAGTATAAATAGTAATTTGCATGCATACAGAGGTATCCACAAATGATAGACACTGTGGACACAGAGAGATATGCTCATGTGCAATGCATATCTATGCACACAGATGTATGCACACCCAGTGTACCTTAGAATGTGTAGATAAATATAATAGGTACACTAAGAATATAGAAATATAATGTCATAATATTAACAGTAGATATCTCTGTATGAAAATTTGTTGTTTCCTTTTCTTACAATTTTTTTTGCACTTGCAATAAGAATACAGTTTTTATAATAAAAATGTAGTTAGGCCCTGGCAAGTTGGCTCAGCAGTAGAACGTCGGCTTGGCATGCAGGGGAACCGGGTTCAATTTTCGGCCAGGACATGTAGGAGAAGTGCCCATTTGCTTCTCCACCCTACCTCCTTCTTCTCTGTCTCTCTCTTACCCTCCCACAGCCAAGGCTCCATTGTAGCATATATGGCCTGGACACAGGTGATGGCTCCTTATACTCTGCCCCAGGCGCTAGAGTGGCTCTGATCGTGGCAGAGTGACACCCCGGATGGGCAGAGCATTGCCCCCTGGTGGGCAGCGCACTGCCCCTGGTGGGCTTGCCGGGTGGATCCCGGTCTGGCGCATGCGGGAGTCTGTCTGACTGTCTCTTTCCGTTTCCAGCTTCAGAAAAATACAAAAAATAATAAATATAATAAAATAAAATAAAAACGTAGTTAAATTGAATATACTTGTCAAATCAAAGCACATCCTATTTTACAATACATTAAGAAGATTTAAATAAAAGAGTTCAAAAGACAGAAGTAAAAATAGTAGAATGGGAAGACATTTAGTGCAGCAACTACTCATGTAGTTCCTAGCACAGTGCCTAGTATATAATGGGGACATTGAAAGATCTTATAAAATCATTGCTGGAAGGAAAGAAAAAAAACAAGATGAACTGATAAATTCCCAGAAATCAAATCACTAAGAATACACAAAAGATTTAAAGAAACGGCAATTTGGAATCAAGATTTTTAGACAATCCTCACTACCATTCCTAAACTTTTGATCTGTACTAAAGCGTGATTCCCAAGATGCACACGAGGTGGCAGCAGAGAAGCACATGTAAGAGGAACCATTATTGTATGTGCTATGCAGTAAGTTTCAGCAAACTTCAGAGGATTGAAATTATATCAGGTATGTCTATTGCTTTCACTAGAGTTAACGTTGAAACAAGTAGCAAACAGTAACTAGAAATTCCTTATATTTACAAGTTATAAATTATCTTCTAAATAGTCTTGGTTTCAACAATGATAGGTAATGCACAGCACCCAACTTTTGTATTTTTCCAGGTGAACTGCTCTGAGCTGTTATTCCCAAGTTGAAAACGAGGTGGCAGCTGAAAAGCGTGTTTGGAAAACATTTTCCACAGGCAATCCTGTATATTTTTTCAAGCAAGTTTCAACTACCTCAAACCTTTGAAATCATATAAAGCATGTTTCTTGTTGTTATTACACGTACTATAAAAATCAGAACTAAACACTAACTGAAAAATCCTTCCTTTTTTAAGTTAAGAAATTCAGTCCTAAATAACCCCCACTCAAAATCAAAATTCAAGTTACAAAATACTTTAAACTTAATGGAAATAAAAACTACATAAGAAAACCTATGGAAAAATGTTGTGATGAATATATTTTAGTGCAAAAAAACCTTAAAATACAAAGCCTTTCCACTAATACTATGAAACAGGATACTAAACAAAATCCAGAGAAAGTAAAAGAAAAAACTTGTCACAGCCTGAGCAGGCGGTGGCGCAGTGGATAGAGCATTTGACTGGAATGCGAAGGACCCAGATTTGATATCCCAAGGTCACCAGTTTGAGCGTGGGATTATCTGGTTTGAGCAAAGCTCACCAGCTTTAACCCAATGGGCTCACTACTCAAGCAAGAGGTCACTCGGTAGCTGTAGTTTCCTGGTCAAGGCACAATGAGAAAGCAGTCAAGGTACAACTAAGTTGACAAACCAAATAACTGATGATTGATATGTGAGCTGGCATATATTAAAAAAAACAAAACTCCTTACATTCCTCTCTGTGTGTCCCTATCTATCCCTCTCTCTGACTCTCTCCCTGTTTCTGTAAAAAAAAAAAAAAAAAGAAAGAAAGAAATCAAATGTTCACAGAGACATTCAGTGGGTGTATATCATATTACCCCTCGTTTAAGACTAATCTTTTTTGAAAAATGTGCGGTTTGAAAACAGGGTGCGTCTTATACAGTGGTTGTAGTATTTTTTACTTGCATTTCCTGTTTCTTCGCATTTGTTATCATTTCCTCAAATTAGGTGCCCAAAAATGAAGGTGTGTCTTCTACAGGGAGACAGGTTATGCATGGGAAAATATGGTACTTTATAACCCTACTACCTATTTTTCTTGTGGTGATATTTTAAAAAACATAATTCATTACTTTATGCAATATAAGCTGCAAAAACATAAAAAAAGCCATTGTCATTCTTTCTTTTATTTAATTATTAGTGATATAGGAAGGAATTGGGGGTGGGAAAAAGATAGATAGTCAGAAACATTAATCTGTTTCCATATGTGCCTTGAAACAGGAACAAACCTATGACATTACTATATGGGTGAGATGCTCTAACTACTGAACTCTCTGGTGTAAGCAAGCCATTCTCTCTATGGGGACAAAATTACTAGAGAAAACCTAAGGCAATTAAAAAATAAAATAATAATCTAGTTTGCTGAGGTGACAGTAACAGAAGAATTTTCTATGCTCTTGATAGTCAAGGGCATAAACAGTGATAAACAGTATTTTTGATTGTAGAGCATGCATTGATACCTTTCCTAACATTCAATTTTTCTTGTGCCATGTCAGCAGTCCAGACTGAGAAACCTCCTAAGCTTTGGTTTTCAGAATTTATCTGAGCCCATGTCAGCACTTACAAGTTAGGTTCTTTTGGTCACAGAAAACCTCCCAGGTTCATTGTTTCATCACTTGTAAATTGTCTCATTTTTATAGCTGATATCAAGGATTGGTGAAGAACCGAGACTTATGTCTCAGGTCTGCCTTCTGAGAAACTGATATACTTACCTTGCCACGATCAATCACAACTGGGTCTATAGGTATTGCACTACCAAATCCAGTGTTTGTCACAAGTTTAATTTTTTTATGTATATTGTTCCATCCTCTGTCTACTCCATGACAGGGTAATATGCAAAAAGACAGAAAGTGAGTCTGTCTCATTCACTATAGGCAAGCAGTTTCGAGCACAGTGCCTGGCATATAAAAAAATAAAATAACTTTTTACTAAAAAAGTGAATAGTCATTTGCATATGTACACAGATATCCAAAAAGGACAGACACTATTGGAACAGAGAGGTATGCTCATGTGCAATGCACATCTATGCACACTTTGGGTACATGCACCCAATGTACATGAGTACATATACATAGAGAAATATAATTGGTACACAAAGAATATAAAGAGAAAATGGCATAAAGTTAACAGCTGATATCTATTTATGAAAATTTGTTGTTTTGTTTTTCTTATCAGTTTTTTTAACTTCTCCAATAAGAATACCATTTATATAATAAAATCTGTTTAAATTCAATATACATGTCAAATAAAAACACATCATATTTTAGAATACATTTAGTAGATTTAAATGACAGTAGTTAAAAAGACAGATGTAAAAATAGAAGAATGGGAAGTTACTGAGTTCAGGGAAATGAGTTCTTAGCACAGTGCCTGGTATGTGATGGGCACTTTCAAAGGCTTTATGAAAGCATGTCTAAAGGGAAAGAAGAAAAACAAAATGAAATGGTAAATTCCAGAAAAACAAACCTCTAAGGATACATAAAAACTTCACAGAACCAGTTAATTGGAATGAACGGTTGTAGACAATTTTATATACCAAAACTTTCCTTTAGACTTGTATTGAACCCTGATTCCCAAGATGCAAACGAGGTGGTAGCAGAGAAGCACATGAAACAGAGACCATTACTGTATGTGGTATGGAGCAATTTCCAGCCAACTTCAGAGGATTGAAATGATATCAAGTATATCTCTTGCTTTCACTACAGTTAACGTTGAAACAGGTAGCAAACAGTAACTAGAACTCTTTTATATTTACAAGTTATAAAAGTATCTTCTGAATGGCCTTGGATTCAACATTGATAGATAACACACAACACCCAAATGCTGTATTTTTCTAAGTGATCTGCTCTGAGCTATTATTCCCAAGGAGCAAACAAGGTGGCAGCAAGGAAGCGCACTTGGAAAACATTTTCCACAGATCTTTTTGTATGTTCTTTCAAGCAAGTTTCAACTACCTCTAACGTCAAAAATGATATAAAGCATGTTTTCTGTTGTCATTACACATAATATAGTAAATAGAAATAGAAATTAATGAATAATCCCATTTATGAAGGTAAGAAAATTCACTCCTAAAAAACCCTCCCCTTAAAATCACAATTCCTGTTACAAAATACTTTACATTTAATGAAAATAAAAAAAATACATAAGGAAACCTATGAAAAAATTTAGTGAGGAATATATTTTAGAGCAAGAAAACCTTAAAATACACCGCCTTTCCATCCATACTAAGAAACAGGATACTAAATAAAATCCAGAGAAAGTAAAAGAAAAAAATATTCACAGCCTGAAGAGGCGATGACGCAGGGGTTAAAGTATTTAACTGGAATGTGCAGGACCCAGGTTTGAGATCCCAAGGGCGCTAATTGAGCGAGGGCACCTGTGGTTTGAACAAAGCTCAGCATCTTGAGCCCAACGTCGCTGGCTCAAGCAAGTGGTCACTGGACCAGCTGTAGCCCCCTGCTCAAGCACATATGAGACAGGAGTCAATGAAAACCTCAGGGGTCATAAAGAAAAACTGATCATTGGTCTGTGTCCTAGCACATTATAAACATTTTCTCCATTTCTGTCTGTCTGTTCTTATCTATCCCTCTCTCTGACTCTCTCCATGTCTCTGTAGAAAAAAAAGAAAAAGAAAAACGAAATGTTCACAGAGACATTTGGAGAGTGTATACCATATTTGCACATGTATAAGACTCATATCTTTTGAAAAAAACTGGGGTTAGAAACCTTGGTGTGTGTAATACAGTGGTTGTAGAATTTTTTTACTTGCATTTCCCGTTTATTGGCATTTGTTATCAATTTCGTACAATTTGTGCCCCAAAATTAAGGTGCTTCTTACACAGGAAGGCTTTTTATACATGGGGAAATATGGTACTTTAAAACCCTACCATTTATTTCCTATTGGAGTGAGATTTTAAAAAACATAATTCATTCTTCAATGCAATTTAAGCTGCAAAAACAACAACAAAAAAAGCCATTGTCATTTTTTCTTTTATTTATTTATTTATTTTAGAGGCAAGATAAAGGGAACAAAGACAGACAGATAGTCAGAAACATCAATCTGTTTCTTTATATGCCTTGACCCAGGAGCAAACCTATGACATTAGCATATGGGAGTTTTGCTTTAACTACTGAGATATCTGGTGAGAGCAAGCCATTGTGTTTTGGGGAAAAAACTTACTAGAGAAAACCAGAGGTAATTAAATAATAAAATGATAAACTAGTCTGCTGTGGTGACAACACCAGAAGACTTTCTTTGCTCTTGATATTCAGGAGCATAATCAGTATTTCTAATTGTTTGGCAAAAGTGACTCCTTTCCTAACAAGCACTTTCTCTTGTGCCATGGCAGAAGTCCAGACTGAGAGACCTCTTAAGATTTGGACATCAAATTTATCTGAGCATTGGTCACCACATACAAGCTAGGTTCTTTTGCTCACAGAACACCTCCCAGGGTCTTTGTTTCATAACTTCTATACTTTCTCAGTTTTATATCTGAGAACACGCATTTCTGAAAAACTGAGCTCAGCTCTGCCTTCTGAGAAACTGATATACTGAACCTTGCCTCAATAAATCATAACTGACACCAAAGATATTGCACTACAAATTCAGTGCTCGTTTAATTTACGATTATTGTATTTATGTATATATTTTTTTCTGTTTACGCCATGACAGTGTAGTATTTATAAAGACATAAATTGAGTCTGACATATTCATTATAGGCAACCAATGTCGAGCATAGTGCCTGGCACATAATAGAAATACAATAAATGTTTCCTGAATTAATGAATACATAGTCATTTGCATACATACACAGATATCCACAAATAACAGACACTGTGGACACAGAGAGATATGCTCATGTGCAATGCACATCTATGCACACAGATGTACACAAAGCCAATGGACCTGAGTACATATACATAGAGAAATAAAATAGGTACACAAAGAATATTGAAAGAAAATATCCTAATATTAACTGTAGATATATCTGTATAAAAATTTTTGTGGTTGTTTTTGAGATCATTTTTCGTGCACTACTCCAATAAGAATACATTTTATATAATGAAAAATCTGTTAAAATTCAACATACTTGTCAAATAAAAGCACATCCTATTTTACAATACACGAAGTAGATACATATAAAAGAAGTTATGCCCTGGCTGGTTCGCTCAATGGTAGAGTGTCAGCCTCGCGTGCAGAAGTCCCGGGTTAGATTCCTGCCAAGGGCACACAGGAGAAGCGCCCATCTGCTTCTTCACCCCACCCCTCTTTTTCCTCTCTTTCTCTCTCTACCCCTCCTGCAGTCAAGGCAACATTGGAGCAAAAATGACCTGGGCACTGGGGATTGCCCCTTGGCTTCTGCCCTAAGCGCTGGAGTGGCTCTGGTCACAACAGGGTGCCTACCCGGGGGTGCAGAGCATCGACCCCAGGTTGACAGAGTGTCGCCCTTGGTGGGCGTACTGAGTGGATCTCGGTCGGGTGCATGTGGAAGTCTGTCTGACAGTCTCTCCCTGTTTCTAGCTTCAGAAAAATACAAAAAAAAAGAAGTTAAAAAGACAGAGGTAAAAGTTTAGAAATGGAAGTCATTGAGTGCAGAGACATGAGTTCCTAGCACATTGCCTGGTTTATGATGGGCACTTTCAAAAGCTTTATGAAAGCATGGCTGGAAGGAAAGGAGAAAAACAAGATGAACCAAGAGATTTTCAGAAAACAAACCACTAAGGATATATAAAATCTTTACAGAAAAGGCAAATTGGAATCAAAGTTTATAGACAATGCTCTCTACAAAACTATTCCTTTGGACAAGTACTAAGGAGTGATTTTCAAAATGCACATGAAGTGGCAGCAGAGAAGCACATGTAACAGAGACCATTACTGTATGTGCTATGGAGCAAATTCCAGCCAACTTCAGAGGATTGAAATGATACTAAGTATATCTCTTTCTTTCACTACAATTAACATTGAAAGAAGTAGCAAGCACTAACTAGAAATTATATTTACAAGTTATAAAAGTTTCTTTTAGATAGCCTTGGATTCAACATTGATAGATAACGCACCACACCCAACTGATATATTTTTCTAGGTGAACTGATCTGAGCTGTTATTCCCAAGGTGCACACGAGGTGGCAGCAGAGAAGCGCACTAGGAAAACATTAACCACACATAATCCTGTATGTTCTTTCAAGCAAGTTTCAACTACCTCTAACGTTAGAAATGATATAAAGCATGTTTCCTGTTATCATTACACTTAATATATTAAACAGTAATAGAAATTAACTAAAATCCATTTTTTTAAGGTAAGTAAATTCACTCCTAAATAACCCTCCGCTTGAAATCACAATTCAAGTTGCAAAATACCTTAAAATTACTGGAAATAAAAACTACATAAGAAAACCTATGAAAAAATGTGGTGATGAATATATTTAAGGCAAGAAAACATTAAAATACACAGCTTTGCCACCCATACTGAGAACCACAATAATAAATAAAATTCAGAGAAAGTAAAAAAAAAAAATGTTCACAGCCTGAACAGGCGATGATGCACAGGTTAGAGTATTTTACTGGAATGTGGAGGACCCAGGTTTGAGATTCCAAGGGTGCCAGTTTGATCATGGACTCATGTGGTTTGAGCAAAGTTCACCAGCATGTGTCCAAGGTCGCTGCCTCGAGCAAGCGGTCACTCTATGAGCTGTATCCCCCTGGTCAAGGCACATATGAGACAGGAGTCAATGATCACGTAAAGGGTCACAGAGATAAACTGATGATTGATCTGTGTCCTGGCACATAAGAAAAACTTTCTCCATTTCTTTCTGTCTGTCCCTATTTATCCCTCACTCTGGTTCTCTCCCTATCTTTGTAAAAAAAAAAAAAAAAAAGAAATGTTCACAGAGACATTTTGAAAGTGTATACCATATTTACCCATGTATAAGACTCATCTCTTTTGAAAAATGTGGGGTTACAAAACTGGGTGCGTCTTATACAGTGATTGTAGTATTTTTTACTTACATTTCCCATTTATTCGCATTTGTTATCATTTTCTCCAAATTTGTGCCCCAAAATTAAGGTGTGTCTTATACAGGGAGGCTTCTTATACATGGGGTACATATGGTACTTTACAACCTTACCATTTATTTCCTCTTGGGATGAGATTTTGAAAAACATAATTCATTCTTCTATGCAATTTAAGCTGAAAAACAACAACTAAAAAGCCATTGTCATTTTTTCTTTTATTTATTTATTCATTTTAGAGGCAAGATAAAGGGGGAAAATGACAGACAGAGAGTCAGAAACATCAATCTGTTTCTGTATGTGCCTTGACCCAAGAGCAAACCTATGACATTAGTGTATGTGGTGAGAGCAAGCCATTGTATTTTGGGAAAAAATTTACTAGAGAAAACCAGAGGTAATTAAAAAATAAAATGATAATCCAGTCTGCTGTGGTGACAGCACCAGAAGACTTTTCTTTACTTTTGAAATTCAGGGGCATAATCATTATTTCTAATTGTTTAGCACACAATGACCCCTTTCCTAACATGCACTTTCTCTTGTGCCGTGGCAGCAGTCCATCTGAGAGACCTCCTAATTTTGGACATCAGAATTTATCTGAGAATTGGTCATGACATACAAGCTAGGTTCTTTTACACACAGAACACCTCCCAGGGTATTTGTTTCATAGTTTCTATATTTACTCAGTTTTATTCCTGAGAACACGCATTGCTGAAAAACTGAGTCTTATGTATCAGCTCTGCTTTCTGAAAAACTGATATACTGATCCTCCCCACAATATCATAAGTGACACCATAGATATTGCACTACCAAATTCAGTGCTTGTTAAACTTACCAATATTTTATTTATGTATATTGTTTTCTTTCTGTCTACCCAATGACTGTGTAGTATTCATAAAGACAAAAAGTGAGTCTGTTTCATTCACTATATGCAATCAGTTTCGAGCAGAGTGCCTAGCACATAATAGAAATACAATAAGTGTTTCTTGAATTAATGAATGAATAAATGATCATTTTCATACATACACAGATATCCAAATATGACAGACACTGTGAACACAGAAAGATATGCTCAAGTGCAAAGCACATCTATGCACACAGATGTACACAAATCCAACGTTCCTGACTATATATACATAGAGAAATATAATAATTACATGAAGAATATGGTAAGAAAATGTCCTAATATTAACAGTAGATTTATCCGTATAAAAATTTGTTGTTGTTGTTTTTGAAATCATTTTTCTTGCACTTCTGCAATAAGAATACATTTTTTTATAATAAAGAAGCATTTTAAATTGAACATACTTGTCAAATCAAAGCACATTCTATTTTACAATACATGATGTAGATTTATATAAAGAAGTTCAAAAGACAGAAGTTAAAAGAGTAGAATGGGAATTCATTAAGTTCATGAACATGAGTTCCTAGCACAGTGCCTGGTATATGATGGGCACTTTTTAAGGCTTTATGAAAGCATGGCTAGAAGGAAGGAAGAAAAACAAGATGAACCGAGAGATTTTCAGAAAACAAACCACAAAAGATACACAAAACCTTTACAGAAACAGCAAATTGGAATCAACATTTAAAGACAATGCTCTCTACCAAATTATTCCTTTCAACCTGTACTCAGGCATGATTCCCAAGATGCACACAAGGTGGCAGCAGGGAAGCACATATAACAGAGACCATTGTTGTATGTGCTATAGAGCAAGTTCCAGCCAAATTCAGAGGACGGAAATGATATCATATATATCTCTTGTTCTCATTTCAATTATCATTGAAAGAAGTAGCAAATAGTAACTAAAATTCTTTATATTTACAAGTTATAAATGTTTCTATTATATAGCCTTGGATTTAACATTGATAGATAAAGCAGAACACCCAACTGATATATTTTTCCAGGTAAACTAATCTGAGCGGTTATTCAGAAGGTGCACACGAGGTGGCAGCAGGGAAATGCACGTGGAAAACATTTACCACAGTTAATCCTGTATGTTCTTAAAAGCAAGTTTCAACAACCTCTAACCTTAGAAATGATATAAAGCATGTTTCTTGGTGTCATTACACTTAATATAGTAAACAGTAATAGAAATTAACTAAAAATCCCTTTTTTGAAGGTAAGGAAATTCACTCCTAAATAACACCTACCTCAAAAGCACAATTCAAGTTGCAAAATAAATTAAAATTAATGGAAATAAAAACTACATATGGAAACCTATGGAAAAATGTAGTGATGAATATATTTTAGGGCAAGAAAACCTTAAAATACACAGCCTTTCCACCCATACTAAACACCAGAATACTAAATAAATCCTGAGAATGTAAAAGAAAATGATCTTCACAGCCTGAGCAGGTGATGCCACAGTAGTTAGAGCATTTGACTGGAATGCAAAGGACGCAGGTTTGAGATCCCAATGGTGCCAGCTTGAGCATGGGCTCATGTGGTTTAAGCAAAGCTCACCAGCTTGAGCCCAAGGTCTCTGGTTCGAGAAAGCGGTCACTCGATCAGCTGTAGCCCATATGAGACAGGAGTCAATGAACATATAAGTGGTCACAATGTAAAACAGATGATTGATCTCTGACCTGGCACATAAAAAACTCTCTTCATTTTTGTCTGTCTGTCCCTATGTATCCCTCTTTCTTACTCTCTCCCTGTCTTTTTAAAAAAAAGGTAAAAACAAATGTTCACAGATACATTTGGAGGGTATATACCATATCTCCCAATGTATAAGGCTCATCTTTTTTGAAAAATGTGGGGTTAAAAAACTAGGTGTGCCTTATACACTAATTGAGTATTTTTTTACTTGTATTTCCCATTTATTCACATTTGTTATCATTTTTTCTAAATTTGTGACCCAAAATTAAGGTGCGTCTTATACAGGGAGGATTCTTATACATGGGGAAATATAGTACTTTACAACTTTACCATTTATTTCCCCTTTGGGTGAGACATTGAAAAACATAACTCATTCTTCTATGCAATTTAAGCTGCAAAAACAACAACAAAAAAGCCATTGTCATTTTTTCTTTTATTTATTTATTCATGTTAAAGGCAGGATAAAGAGAGAAAAAGACAGACAGATAGTCAGAAACATCAATCTGTTTCTGTATATGCCTTGAACCAGGAGCAAACCTATGACATTAGCGTATGGGTGTAATGCTTTCACTACTGAGCTCTCTGGTGAGAGCAAGCCATTGTCTCTTGGGAAAAAAAATTTTCTGGAAAAAACCTGAGGTAAATAAAATAAAATGATAATCTAGTCTGCTGTGGTGACAACATCAGAAGACATTTATTTGCTCTTGAAATTCAGGTGCACAATCACTATTTCTAATTTTTTAGCACAAAGTGACCCCTTTCCTAACATGCACTTTCTCTTCTCCCATGGCAGCAGTCCAGACTGAGAGACCTCCTAAGCCTTGGACATCATAATTTATCTGAGCATTGGTCACCACATAAAAGCTAGGTTCTTTTGCTCGCAGAGAACCTCTCAGGGTCTTTGTTTCAAAACTTCTATATTTTTTCAATTTTAAATCTGAGAACACGCATTGCTGAAATACTGAGACTTATGTCTCAGATCTGCCTTCTGAGAAACTGATATACTGAACCTTGCCACAATAAGTCATAAATGACACCAAAGATATTGCTCTACCAAATTCAGTGCTCGTTAAACTTACTAGTATTTTATTTATGTGTATATATTTTTTTCTGTTTATGCCATGAAAGTATAGTATTCATAAAGACAGAAAGTGAGTCTGACTCATTCACTATAGGCAAACAATGTTGAGCACAGTGCCTGGCACATAATAGAAATACAATTAATGTTTCCTGAATGAATGAATAAATAGTCATTTGCATACATACACAGATATCCACAAATAACAGACACTGTTGACAGAGAGAGATATGCTCATGTGCAATTCACATCTATGCATAAAGATGAACACACACCCAATGTACCTGAGTATATATACATAGAGAAATATAAGAGGTACACAAAGAATATGGAAAGAAAATGTCCTAATATTAACTGTAGATATATCTGTATGAAAATTTGTTGTGATTGCATTTGAGATCATTTTTCTTGCACTCCTGCAATAAGAATACTTTTTTTATAATGCAAAAGCTGTTAAAATTCAACATTCTTTTCAAATCAAAGCACATTCTATTTTACAATACACGAAGTAGATGTAAATAAAAGAAGATAAGCCCTGGCTGGTTGGCTCAGTGGCAGAGCATCGGCCTCATGAGAAGATCCCGGGTTCAATTCGTAGCCAGAGCACACAGAAGAAGACTCATCTCCTTCTCCACCCCTACCCCTCTCCTTCCTCTCTGTCTCTCTCTTCCCCTCCTGCAGCCGAGTCACCATTGGAGCAAAGATAAACCGGTAGCTGGAGATGGCTCCTTGGCATCTGCCACACATGCTAGATTGGTTTTGGTCACAACAATGCTATGACCCAGGGGTGCAGAGCATAGGCCCCTGGTGGCAGAGCTTCACTCTCTGGTGGGCGTTTGGAGTGGACCTCAGTCAGGTGAATGCAGGAGTCTGTCTGACTGTCTTTCTCGTTTCCAGCTTAAGAAAAATACAGAAAAAAAGAAGTTAAAAAGGCAGAAGTAAAAAGCATAGAAATGGAAGTCATTGAGAGCACGTACATGAGTTCCTAGCACAGTGCCTGGTATATCATGGGCACTTTCAAGGGCTTTATGATATCATAACTGGAAGGAAACGAGAAAAACAAGATGAACCGAGAGATTTTCAGAAAACAACCAATAAGGATACATAAAATCTTTAAAGAAACTGCAAATTAGAATCAAAGTTTATAGACAACGCTGTCTACCAAAATATTCCTTTGCACCAGTAATGAGACGTGATACCCAAGATGCACACGAGGTGGCAGCAGAGAAGCACATGTAACAGAGACCATTATTGTATGTTCTATGGAGCAAGTTCCAGCCAAATTCAGAGGATTGAAATGATACCAATTATATCTCTCACTTTCACTACAATTAACGTTGAAAGAACAAGGAAGCAGTAACAAGAATTTCCTTGTATTTACAAGTTATAAAAGTTTCTTTTAGATAGCCTTGGATTCAACATTGATAGATAATGCACAACACCCAACTGATGTATTTTTCCAGGTGAACTCATCTGAGCTGTTATTCCAAAGGTGCACACGAGGTTGAGGCAGGGAAGCGCACTTGGAAAACATTTACCACAGATAATCCTGTATGTTCTTTCAAGGAAGTTTCCACTACCTCTAACCTTAGAAATGATATAGAACATGTTTCTTGTTGTCATTATACTTAATATAGTAAGCAGTAATAGAAATTAACCAAAAATTCCATTTTTTGACGGTAAGGAAATTATTCCTAAATAAACCCCCCCTCTAAATCACAATTCAAGTTGCAAAATACCTAAATATTATTGGAAATAAAAACTACAAGAAGAAACCTATTGAAAAATGTAGTGATAAATATAATTTATGGCAAGAAAACCTTAAAATACACAGCCTTTATACCTACATTAAGAACCAAGATACTAAATGAAATCCAGAGAAAGAAAAAAAAAACTGTTCACAGCCTGATCAGGCGATGACACAGTGGTTAGAGCATTCGACTGAAATGCAGGGAAACCAGGTTTGAGATTCCAAGGTCGCCAGCTTGACCGAAGGCTCATATGATTTGAGCAAAGCTCAGCAGCTTAAGCCCAAGGTCACTGGCTCAAGGAATCAGTGACTCAATCAGTTGTAGCCCCCTGGTCAAGTAACATATGAGAAAGGAGTCAATGAACATGTAAGGGGTCAAAACAAAAAACTGATGATTGATCTGTGACCTGGCACATAATAAAAACTCTGTCCGTTTCTGTCTGTCTGTCCTTATCTATTTCTCTCTCTGACTCTCTCCCTGTTTCTGTAAAAAAAAAAGAAATAAAAGAAATGTTCACAGGGACATTTGGAGGGTATATACCATATTTCTCTATGTATAAGACTTATCTTTTTTGAAAATTGTGGAATTAGAAAACTGTGTGCGTCTTATACAGTGGTTGTAGTATTTTTACTTGCATTTCCGGTTTATTCGCATTTGTTATCATTTTCACAAAATATGTGCCCCAAAATTAAGGTGCATCTTACACAGAGAGGCTTCTTATACATGGAGAACTCTGGGACTTTAAGACCTTACCATTTATTTCCTCTTGGGGTGAGATTTTGAAAAACATAACGCATTCTTCTCTGCAGTTTACGCTGCAAAAACAACAACAAAAAAGCCATTGTCATTTTTTCTTTTATTTAGTTATTTATGTTAGATGCAGGATAAAGGGGGGAAAATACAGACAGATAGACAGAAACATCAATTTGTTTCTGTATGTGCCTTGACCCAGGAGCAAACCTATGACATTAGCGTATGTGTGTGATGCTTTAACTACTGAGCTCTCTGGTGAGAGCAAGCCTTTGCATTTTGGGGAAAAAATTTACTAGAGAAAACCTGAGGAAATTAAAAAATAAAATGATAATCTGGTCTGCTGTGGTGACCACACGAGAAGGCTTTTCTTTACTCTTGAAATTGAGGGACATAATCACTATTACTAATTGTTTAGACAAAATGACCCCTTTCCTAACATGGACTTACTCTTGTCCCATGGCAGCAGTCCAGACTAATAGAGCTCCTAAGTTTTCGACATCAGAATTTATCTGAGCATTGGTCACCACATACAAGCTAGGTTCTTTTCCTCACAGAACACCTCCCAGGGTCTTTGTTTCATAACTTCTATATTTTCTTATTTTTATACCTGAGAATACGCTTTCCTAAAAACCGAGACTTAAGTCTCAGCCCTGCCTTCTGAGAAAATGATACACTGAACCTCGCCTCATTAAATCAAAACTAACACCAAAGATATTGCATTACCAAATTCAGTGCTTGATAAACTTATGATTATTTTATTTATGTATATATTTTTCTTTCTGTCACCCCATGACAGTGTAGTATTCATAAAGAAAAAAGTGAGTCTGTCTCATTTACTATTGACAAACAGTGTCAAGCACAGTGCCTGGCACATAATAGAAATACAATAAATGTTTCCTGAATTAATAAATAAATACTCATTTGCATACATTCACAGATATGCACAAATGACAGACACTGTGGACCTCGAGAGATATGCTCATGTGCTATTCATATCTATGCACACAGATATAAAAACACCCAATATGCCAGAGTATATATACACAGAGAAATATAAGAGGTACACAAAAAATATGGAAAGAAAATGTCCTAATATTAACAGTAGGTATATCTGTATGAAAATTTGTTGTTGTTCTTGTTTTTGAGATCATTTTTCTTGCACTTCTGCAATAAGAATACATTTTTTATAATGAAAAAGCTGATAAAATTCAACATACTTGTCAAATAAAAGCACATCCTATTTTAGAATACACGAAGTAGATGTATGTAAAAGAAGTTAAGCCCTGGTTTTTTGGCTCAGTGGTAGAGCTTCGGCCATGCATGCAGAAGTCCAGGGTTTGATTTCTGGCCAAGGCATACAGGAGAAGCGCCCATCTTCTTCTCAATCCCTCCCCCTCTCCTTCCTCTCTGTTTCTCCCCTCCTCTCCCCTCCCAGAGCAGATGCACCATTGGAGCAAAGAGAACTTTGGCGCTGCAGTGGCTCTGGTCGCAACAAGGCTATGACCTGGGGGTGCAGAGCATCTGCCACTGGTTGGCAGAGCTTCGCCCCCTAATGGGCGTGTCAAGTAGATCTCAGTCGGGTGCATGCAGGAGTCTGTCTGACAGTATCTCTCATTTCCAGCTTCAGAATAATACAGAAAAAAAAAGAAGTTAAAAAGACAGAAGTTAAAAGAGTAGAAATGGAAATCATTGAGTGCATGTACATGAATTCCTAGCACAGTGCCGGGTATATGATGGGCACTTTCAAAGGCTTTATGAAAGCATGGCTTGAAAGAAAGGAGAAAAACAGGATGAACCGAGAGATTTTCAGAAAACAAACAACTAAGGATACCTAAAATCTTTACAGAAACTGCAAATTAGAATCAAAGTTTATAGAAAACGCTGTCTACCAAAATATTCCTTTGCACCAGTAATGAGGCATGATTCCCAAGATGCACATGAGGTGTCAGCAGAGAAGCACATGTAACCAAGACCAGTATTGTATGTGCTATGGAGCAAGTTCCAGCCAACTTCAGAGGATTGAAATTATACCAAGTATATCTCTTGCTTTCAGTACAATTAATGTTGAAAAAACTAGCAAGCAGTAACAAGAATTTATTTATATTTACAAGTTATAAATGTTTCTTTTTGATAGCCTTGGATTCAACACTGATAGGTAACGGACAACACCCAAATGATATATTTTTACAGGTGAACTCATCTGAGCTGTAATTCCAAATGTGCCCACGAGGTTGAGCCAGGGAAGTGCACTTGGAAAACATTTACCACAGATAATCCTGTATGTCCTTTCAAGGAAGTTTTCATTACCTCTAACCTTAGATATGATATAAAACATGTTTCTTGTTGTCATTACACTTAATATAGTAAGCAGTAATAGAAATTAACAAAAAATTCCATTTTTTGACGGTAAGAAAATTATTCCTAATAACCCCCCCTCAAAATCACAATTCAAGATGCAAAATAACTAAATATTATTGGAAATAAAAACTACAAAAAGAAACCTATTTTAAAATGTAGTGATCAATATATTTTATGGCAAGAGAACCTTAAAATAAACAGCCTTTCTACTTATATTAAGAATCAGGATACTAAATATAATCCAGAGAAAGTAAAAAAAAAACAAAAAACTGTTCACAGCCTGAGCAGGTGATGACACAGAGGTTAGAGCATTCGACTGGAATGCAGGGAACCAAGGTTTGAGATTCCAGGGTGGCCAGATTTACTGAGGGTTCATATGATTTGAGCAAAGCTCACCAGCTTAAGCCCAAGGTCACTGTCTCAAGCAATCGGTCACTCGATCAGTTGTAGCCCCTTGGTCAAGGCACATATGAGACAGGAGTCAATGAACATGTAAGGGGTCACAAATAAAAATTGATTATTGACCTGTGACCTGGCACATAATAAACACTCTGTCCATTTCAGTCTGTTTGTCCCTATCTATTTCTTTCTCAGACTCTCTCCCAATCTCTGTAAAAAAAAAAAGGGAAAAAAAGAATATTTTTTCCCTGGCTCAGAGACATTTGGAGAGTGTATACCATATTTCTTCAAGTATAAGACTCATTTTTTTTAAAAAAAAGTTAGGTTAGAAAACTGCATGTGTCTTATACTGTGGCAACCAGTGTAGAGAACAGTGCCTGAAACATAATAGAAATACAATAACTGTTTAATGAATGAAAGAAAAAATAGTAATTTGCATGCACACACAGGTATCCAATAATGAGAAAACCTGTGGACCTAGAGAGATATGCTCATATGCAATGCACATCTATACACAAAGATATATGCACACCCAATGTACCTTAGTACATATAGATATAGAAATATAATAGATACACTAAGAATATGGAAAGATAATATCATAATATTACCAGTAGTTATCTCTGGATAAAAATTTGTTGTTTTGTTTTCTATTCATTTTTTCTTGCACATCTGCAATAAGAATAGAGTTTTTATAATAAAAAAGCACTTACATTCAACATACTGTTCAAATCAAAGCACATCTTATTTTATAATACATTAAGAGAATTTAAATAAAAGAGCCCAAAAGCAGAAGTAAAAAAGTAGAATCGGAAGACATTGAGTGCACCAACTACTCATACATTTCCTAGCACAGTGCCTGGTATATTATGGGAACATTCAAAGGCTTTATGATAGCATTGCTGGAAGGAAAGAAGAAAAATGAGATGAATTGATAAATTCCCAGAAAGCAAATCACTAAGAATACAAAAAATATTTACAGATCCGGCAAATTGGAATCAACGTTTGTAGACAATCCTCTCTATTTCTTTCCATTGGATCTGTTCTGAGGCATGATTCCCAAGATGCACACGAGGTGGCAGCAGAGAAGCACATGTAAAAGAGACCATTATTGTATGTGCTATGCAGCAAGTTTCAGCCAACTTCAGAGGATTGAAATAATATCAAATATGTCTACTGCTTTCACTAGAGTTAACGTTGAAACAAGTAGCAAACAGTAACTGGAAATTCCTTATATTTACAAGATATAAAAGTATCTTCTAAATAGTCTTGGTTTCAACATTGATAGATAAAGCACAACTCCCAACTGCTGTGTTTTTTCAGGTGAACTGCTCTGAGCTGTTATTCCCAAGGTGAACACGAGGTGACAGCAGAGAAGCGCACTTGGCAAACATTTCCCACAGACAATCTTATATAATTTTTCAAGCAAGTTTCAACTACCTCAAACCTTTGAAATGATATAAAGCATGTTTCTTCTTGTTTTTACTCTTACTCTAGAAATCAGTAATAAAAAGTAACTAAAAAACCCTTCTTTTTTTAAGTTAAGAAATTCACTCCTAAATAACCCCTGCTCAAAATCAAAATTCAAGTTACAAAATACTTTAAACTTAATGGAAATAAAAACTACATAAGAAAACCTATGGAAAAATGTTGTATGAATACATTTTAGTGGAAAAAAACTTAAAATACACAACGTTACCACCCATACTATGAAACAGGATACTAAACAAAATACAGAGAAAGTAAAAGATAAAAATTTCACAGACTGAGAAGGCGGTGGCGCGGTGGATAGAGCATTTGACTGGAATGCGGAGGACCAAGGTTTGAGATCCCAACATCGCCAGCTTGAGCGTGGGCTTATCTGGTTTAAGCAAAACTCACCAGCTTTAGCCCAATGGGATCACTGGCTAGAGCAAGAGGTTACTCGGTTAGCTGTAGTTCCTGGTCAAGGCACAATGAGAGAGCAGTCAATGAGCAACTAAGGTGTCACAACAAAAAACTGATGATTGATATGTGAACTGGCACATAATAAAAAAAAAAACTCTTTACATTCCTGTCTGTATGACCCTATCTATCCCTCTCTCTGACTCTCTCACTGTCTCTGTAAAAAATAAATAAATAAATAAATAAATAAATAAATAAATAAATAAATAAATAAAGGGTTCACAAAGATATTCGGCAGGTGTATACCATATTTGACTCATCTTTTTTGAAAAATGTGGGGTTTGAAAACTGTGTGCGTCTTATACAGTGGTTGTAGTATATTTTACTTCCATTTCCACTTTCTTCGCATTTGTTATCATTTTCTCAAATTTTGTGCCCAAAAATGAAGGTTCGTCTTCTACAGGGAGGCATATTATGCATGGGAAAATATGCTACTTTACAACCTTACTACCTATTTTCTCTTGTGGTGAGATTTTGAAAAACATAATTCATTCTTCTATGCAATTTAAGCTGTTAAAACAACAAAAAAATAGCCATTGTCATTTTTTCTTTTATTTAATTTTTAATGTTAGAGAGAGGAAGTGGGGGGGAAAAGACAGACAGATTGTCAGAAACATCAATCTGTTTCTGCATGTGCCTTAATGCGGGACCAATTCTATTTCATTACTGTATGAGTGTGATGCTCTAACTAGTGAGCTCTCTGGTGTAAGCAAGCCATTATCTCTAGGGGGACAAAATTACTAGAGACAACCTGAGGCAAATAAACAATAAAATAATAATCTAGTCTGCTGTGGTGACAACATCTGAAGACTTTTCTAGGCTCTTGTCAGTCAGGGGCATATACAATCAGTATTTCTGATTGTTGAGCATGAATTGACACCTTTCCTAACATGCACTTTTTCTTGTGCAGTGGCAGCAGTCCAGACTGAGAAACCTCCTAAGCTTTGGTTTTCAGAATTTATCTGAGCCTGGTCAGCACTTCCAATTTAGATTCTTTTGTTCACAGAACACCTCCCAGGGTATTTGTTGCATCACTTGTAAATTTTCTCAGTTTTGTAGCTGAGATCACGCATTCCTGAAGAACCAAGACTTATGTCTCAGCTCTGCCTTCCGAGAAACTGATATACTTAACTTTCCCAAGATCAATCACAACTGGGACCAAAGGTATTGCACTACCAAATCCAGTGTTTGTCACAACTTATAATTTTAATGTATATTTTTCCTTCCTCTTTCTACTCCATAACAATGTAATATCCATAAAGACAGAAAGATAGTCTCTCCCATTCACTATGGCAACCAGTGTTGAGCACAGTGAATGGCATATAATGAAAATTCAATAATTTTTACAGGAAGAATGAATAAATATTCATTTGCATACGTACACAAATACCCAAAATGACTGACACTACTGAAACAGAGAGGTATGCTCACGTGTGATGCACATCTATGCACACATTGGGTACATGCACCCAATGTACCTGAGTACATATACATAGAGAAATATAATTGGTACACAAAGAATATGGAAAGAAAATGGCTGAAATTAACAGTGATATCTATGTATGAAAATATGTTGTTTTGTTTTTCTTATCATGTTTTTGCATTTCTGCAATAAGAATACTGTTTTTATAATAAAAAGCTGTTAAAATACTATATACTTGTCAAATCAAATCACATCGTAATTTACAATACATTAAGTAGATTTAAATAAAAGAAGTTCAAAAGACAGATGTAAAAATAGTAGAATAGAAAGTGACTGAGTGCAGGGACATGAGTTCTTAGCAAAGTGCCTGGTATAGGAAGGGCACTTTCTAAGGCTTTATGAAAGCATGGCTGGAGAGAAAAAAGGAAAACAAGAAGAATCTATAGATTCCAAGAAAAAAACCACTAAAAATACAGAAATACTTCACAGAAGCAGCTAATTGGAATCAATGGTTGTAGACAATGTTATCTACCAAAACTTTCCTTTGGAAATGTACTGAAGCGTGATTCCCAATATGCAAACTAGTTGGTAGCAGAGAAGCACATGTAACAGAGACCAATATTTTATATGATATGGAGCAAGTTCCAGCAAACTTCATATGATTGAAATGATTTGAAGTGTATCTCTTGCTTACACTACAGTTAATATTAAAACAGGTAGCAAACAGTAATTAGAACTTTCTTATATTTACAAGTTGTGAAAGTATCTTCTAGGTAGTCTTCGAGTCAACATTAACAGATAACGCACAACAACCAACTGCTGTGTTTTTCCAGGTGAACTGCTATGAGCTGTTATTTCCAAGGTGCACATGAGGTGGCAGCAGGGAAGCGCTCTTGGAAAACATTTTCCACAGATAATCCTGTGTGTTCTTTCAAGCAAGTTTCAACTACCTCTAACCTTAGAAATGATATAAAGCATGATTCTTGTCGTCATTACACTTAATGTAGTAAACAGTAATAGAAATTAACTAAAATCACTTTTTCTAAGGAAATGAAATACACTCCTAAATAACCCCCACTGAAAATCACAATTCAAGCTGCAAAATACCTTAAAATTAATGAAAATAAAAACTACATAAGAAAATCTATAAAAAATGAAGTGATGAATATATTTTAGAGGAATAAAATCTTAAAATACACAGCCTTTCCACCCATACTAAGAACCAGGATACTAAATAAAATCCAGAGAATGTAAAAGAAACAAAATTTTCACAGACTGACAAGGCAGTGTTGCAGTGGGTAGAGCATTTGACTGGAATGCGCAGTACCCAGATTTGAGATCGCAAATTCGCCAGCTTGAGTGTGGGCTTATCTCGTTTTAAGAAATCTCAACAGCTTGATACCAATGTCGCTGTCATGAGAAAGGGGTCACTCAGTCAGCTGTAGGCCCCTGTTCAAGGCACATATGAGACAGCAGTCAATAAACAACTAAGGTGTCCTTATGAAAAAATGATGATAGATCTGTGACCTGGCACATAATAAAATATTTTCTCCATTTCTGTCGGTCTGTCCCTATGTATCCCTCTCTCTCACTCTCTCTATGACTCTGGAAAAAAATAAAAGGGAAAGAAAGAAATGTTCACAGAGACATGTGGAGTTTCTATCCATATTTCCTCTGTATAAAACTCATCATATTTAAAAATGTGGGTTTGAAACCTGGGTGCATCTTATACAGTGGTTGTTGTATTCTTACTTGCATTTCATGTTTTTTTGCATTTTTTATCATTTTCTCAAATATTGTGCCCCCAAATTTAGGTGCTACTTATACAAGGAGGCTACTTATACATGGAGAGATATGGTACTTTACAAACTTACCACTTATTTCCTCTTGGGGTGAGATTTTGAAAAAAATAGTTCATTCCTCTAAGCAATTTAAGCTGCAAAAACACCAAAAAAAAGCCATTGTCATTTTTCTTTTATTTAGTTATTAAAGTTAGAGGGAGCAGATGGGGGAAAACTGACACACATATAGTAAAAAAACATGAAGATGTTTCTGTATGTGCCTAGACCGAGGACAAAACATATGACATTAGTGTATGTGTGTGATGCTCTATCTAATGAGCTCTCTGGTGATAGCAAGCCATTGTATTTAGGAGGAAAAATTAGTAGAGAAATACTGAGGTAATTAAAAATAAAACAATAATCTAGTCTGCTGTGGTGACAACACCAGAAGACTTTTCTTTGCTCTTGAATGTTAGGGGCATAAAAAATATTTCTGATTGTTTACCACGATGTGAGCCCTTTCCTAACATGCACTTTTTTCCTGTGCTGTTGTAACAGTCCAGACTGAGAGACGTCCTAAGCTTTGGACATCAGAATTTATCTGAGCCAGGGTCACCACTTACAAGCTAGGTCCTTTTGCTCACAGAACACCTCCCAGGGCCTTTGTTTCAGCACTTGAGAATTTTCTCAGTTTTATAGCTGAGAACATGCATTGCTGAAGAACTGAGACTTATATCTCAGATTTGCCTTTCGAGAAATTGATATACTGAACATCTCCACGATCAATGAAAACTGGGAACAAGACATTGCACTATTATATCCAGTGCTTCTCAAAACTTAAAATTATTTTATTTATGTACATTTTTCTTCCTCTGTCTACAGCATGACAGTGTATTATTCATAAAGACAGTCTGTCTCTTTCACTATAGGCAACCAGTGTAGATCACAGTGCCTGGAACATAATATAAATAAAATAAGTGTTTAATGAATGAAATAATAAATAGTAATTTGCATGCATACACAGGTATCCACAAATGATAGAAACTGTGGATCCAGAGAGATAAGCTCATATGCAATGCACATCTATACACACAGATGTATGTCTACCCAATGTACCTTAGTACGTATAGATATAGAAATATAATAGGTACACTAAGAATATGAAAAGATAATGTCATAATATTACCAGTAGTTATCTCTGGATGAAAATTTGTTGTTTTGTATTCTATTCATTTTTTCTTGCACTTCTGCAATAAGAATACAATTTTTATAATAAAAAAGCACTTACATTCAACTTACCTTTCAAATCAAAGCACATCTTATTTTACAATACATTAAGAAGATTTAAATAAAGGAGTCCAAAGCAGAAGTTAAAATAGTAAAATGGGAAGACGTTGAGTGCACCAACTACTCATACATTTCCCTGCACAGTGCCTGGTATATGATGGGAACATTCAAAGGCTTTATGAAAGCATTGCTGGAAGGAAAGAAGAAAAACAAAATGAACCGATAGATTCCCAGAAATCAAATCACTTGTAATACAGAAAATATTTACAGAACCGGCAAATTGGAATCAAAGTTTGTGGACAATCCTCTCTACTATTTCTTTCCTTTGGATCTGTTCTGAGGCCTGAATCTCAAGATGCACATGACGTGGCATCAGAGAAGCACATGTAACAGAGACCATTCTTGTATATGATATGCAGCAAGTTTCAGCCAACTTCAGAGGATTGAAATAATATCAAATATGTTTATTGCTTTCACTAGAGCTAACGTTGAAACAAGTAGCAAACAGTAACTGGAAATTTCTTATATTTACAAGTTATAATAGTATCTTCTAAATAGTCTTGGTTTCAACATTAAAAATAAAGCACAACTCCCAACTGCTGTGTTTTTTCAGGTGAACTGCTCTGAGCTGTTATTTTCAAGGTGAACTCGAGGTTGCAGCAGTGAAGCACACATGGAAAACATTTCCCACTGACAACCCTGTATTTTTTTTCAAGCAAGGTTCAACTACCTCAAATCTTTGAAATTGTATAATGCATGTTTCTTCTTGTCATTACACTTAGTCTAGAAATCAGTATTAAAACTAACTATAAAACCCATCTTTTTTTAAGTTAAGAAATTCACTCCTAAATAACCCCTGCTCAAAATCAAAATTCAAGTTTCAAAATACTTTAAGCTTAATGGAAATAAAAACTACATAAGAAACCCTATGGAAAAATGTTGTGATGAATATATTTTAGTGGAAAAACACCTTAAAATACACAACATTACCACCCATACTATGAAAGAGGATACTAAACAAAATCGAGTGAAAGTAAAAGATAAAAATTTTCACAGCCTGAGGAGGCGGTGGCGCGGTGGATAGAGCATTTGACTGGAATGCGGAGGACCCAGGTTTGAGTTCCCATGGTTGCCAGCTTGAACGTGGGATTATCAGGTTTAAGCAAAGCTCACCAGCTTTAGCCCAATGGGCTCACTGGCTCGAGCAAGAGGTTACTGGGTCAGTTGTAGTTCCCTGGTCAAGGCACAATGAGAGAGCAGTCAATGTGCCACTAAGGTGTCACAACAAAAAACTGATGATTGATCTGTGACCTGGCACATAATAAAAAAAAAAACTTATTTTCCTGTCTGTGTGTCCCTATCTATCCCTCTCTCTGACTCTCTCACTGTTTCTGTAAAAAAAAAAGAAAAGAAAAGAAGGAATGAAAGAAATAAGAAAAAGGAAAGAAAGAAAGAAAGAAAGAGAGAGAAAAAGAAAGAAAGAAAGAAAGAAAGAAAGAAAGAAAGAAAGAAAGAAAGAAAGAAAGAAAGGGTTCACAGAGACATTCGGCAGGTGTATATCATATATGCCCTCATTTAAGACTCATCTTTTTTGAAAAATGTGGGGTTTGAAAACTGGTTGCGTCTTATTCAGTGGTTGTAGTATATTTTACTTGCATTTCCTCTTTCTTCACATTTGTTATCATTTTCTTAAAATTTGTGCCCAAAAATCAAGGTGCGTCTTCTACAGGGAGGCATATTATGCATGGGAAAATATGGTACTTTACAATCTTACTACCTATTTTCTCTTGTGGTGAGATTTTGAAAAACATAATTCATTATTCTATGCAATTTAAGCTGTTAAAACAACAAAAAAATAGCCATTGTCATTTTTTTCTTTTAATAATTTTTAATGTTAGAGAGAGGAAGTGGGGGACAAAGACAGACATTCAGAAACATCAAACTGTTTCTGCATGTGCCTTTAACCTGCACCAATCCTATGACATTACTGTATGAGTGTGATGCTCTCAGTAGTGAGCTCTCTGGTGTAAGCAAGCCATTGTCTCTAGGGAGACAAAATTACTAGAGACAACCTGAGGCAAATAAAAAATAAAATAATAATCATATCTGCTGTGGTGACAACATCAGAAGAATTTTCTAGGCTCTTTCAGTCAGGGGCATATACAATCAGTATTTCTGATTGTTGAGCACGAATTGACACCTTTCCTAACATGCACTTTTTCTTGTGCCGTGGCAGCAGTCCAGACTGAGAAACCTCCTAAGCTTTGGTTTTCAGAATTTATCTGAGCCTGGTCAGCACTTACATTTTCGGTTCTTTTGGTCACACAACACCTCCCAGGATATTTGTTGCATCACTTGTAAATTTTCTCAGTTTTATAGCTGAGATTACGCATTCCTGAAGAAATGAGACTTATGTCTCAGCTCTCCCTTCTGAGAAACTGATATACTTAACCATGCCACAATCAATCACAACTGGGACCAAAGGTATTGCACTACCAAATCCAGTGTTTGTCACAACTTATAATTTTTTATGTACATTTTTCTTCTTTTTTCTACTCCATGACAGTGTAATATCCATAAAGACAGAAAGTGAGTCTTTCCCATTCACTATGGAAACCAGTGTCGAACACAGTGCCTGGCATATAATGAAAATTCAATAAGTTTTTATTGGAAGAGTGAATAAATATTCATTTGCATACATACAAAAATGGGGTACATGCACACATAGGATACACGCACCCAAGGTACCTGAGTACATATATATAGAGAAATAGAATTGGTACACAAAGATTATGGAAAGAAAATGGCTAAAGTTAACAGTTGATATCTTTGTATGAAAATTTGTTGTTTTGTTCTTCTCATTATTTTTGCATTTTTACAATAAGAATACCGTTTTTATAATAAAAACCTGTTAAAATTCTATATACTTGTCAAATAAAAGCACATCATATTTAACAATACATTAAGTAGATTTAAATAAAAGAAGTTCAAAAGACAGATGTACAAATAGTACAATGCGAAGTGACTGAGTGCAGGAACATGAGTTCTTAGCACAGTGCCTGGTATATGAAGGGCACTTTCAAAGGCTTTATGAAAGCATGGAAGGAAGGAACAAAGAAAAACAAGATGAAACGATAGATTCCCAGAAAACAAACCACTAAGGATACAGAAACACTTCACAGTTGCGGCTAATTGGAATCAATGGTTGTAGAAAATCTTATCTATCAAAACTTTACTTTGGACCTGTACTGAAGCGTGACTCCCAAGATGCAAATTAGATGGCAGCAGAAAAACACATGTAACAGAGACCAATATTTTATGTGCTATGGAGCAAGTTCCAGCAAACTTCAGAAGTTTGAAATGATATGAAGTGTATCTCTTGCTTACACTACAGTTAACATTGAAACAGGTAGCCAACAGTAACTAGAACTCCCTTATATTTACAATTTATGAAAGCATCTTCTAGATAGCCTTGGATTCAACATTGATAGATAACGCACAAAACCCAACTGCTGTGTTTTTCCAGGTGAACTGCTCCAAGCTGCTAATTCCAAGGTGCACACAAAGTGGCAGGAGGGAAGCGCTCTTGGAAAACATTTTCCACAGATAATCCTGTATGTTCTTTCAAGCAAGTTTCAACTACCTCTAACCTTAGAAATGATATAAAGCATGTTTCTTGTCGTCATTACACTTAATATAGTAAACAGTAATAGAAATTAACTAAAATCCCTTTTTTTTAAGGTATGGAAATTCACTCCTAAATAACCGCCCCTCAAAATCACAATTCAAGTTGCAAAATACCTTAAAATTAATGAAAATAAAAACTAAATAAGAAAATCTATTAAAAATTGAAGTGATGAATACATTTTAGAGGAAAAAAAACCTAAATATATACAGTTTTTCCACCCATACTAAGACCCAAGATAGTAAATAAAATCCAGAGAATGTAAAAGAAACAAAATATTCACAGACTGACAAGGCAGTGGTGCAGTGGGTACAGCATTTGACTGGAATGCGCAGTATCTATTTGAGATCCCAAATTCTCCAGCTTGAGCATGGGCTCATCTCGTTTTAACAAAGCTCAACAGCTTGATCCCAATGTCGCTGGCTCAAGCAAGGGGTCACTCAGTCAGCTGTAGGCCCCTGGTCAAGGCACATATGAGAGAGCAGTCAATGAACAACTAAGGTGTCCTTACAAAAAAAATGATGATTGATCTGTGACCTGGCACATAATAAAAAATTTTCTCCATTCTTGTCTGTCTGTCCCCACCTATCCCTCTCTCTTACTCTATGACTCTGGAAAAAAGAAAAAAAGGAAAAAAAAGAAATGTTCACAGAGACATTTGGAGTTTCTATCCATATCTTCCTCTGTATAAAACTCATCATTTTTAAAAATGTGGGGTTTGAAACCTGGGTGCATCTTATACAGTAGTTGTTGTATCTTTACTTGCATTTCCTGTTTCTTTGCATTTTTTATCATTTTCTCAAATTTTCTGGCCAAAACAAAGATGCTACTTATACAGGGAGGCTACTTATTCAGGGAGAGATATGGTACTTTACATACAACCTTACCACTTATTTCCTCATGGGGTGAGATTTTGAAAAAAATAATTTATTCCTTTAAGCAATTTAAGCAGCAAAAACACCAAAAAAAAGGCATTTTCATTTTTCTTTTATTTAGTTATTAATGCTAGAGTGAAGAAGAGGGGGGAAAACAGACAGACAATCAGAAACATCAATGTGTTTCTGTATGTGCCTAGACCAAGAACCAAACCTATGACATTAGTGTATGGGTATGATGCTCTATCTACTGAGCTCTCTGGTGATAGCGAGCCATTGTCTTTAGGGAAAAAAATTACTAGAGAAAAACTGAGGTAATTAAAAATAAAACAATAATCTATTCTGCTGTGGTGACAACACCAGAAGACTTTTCTTTGCTCTTGATTGTTAGGGGCATAAAAACATTTCTGATTGTTTACTACAATGTGATCCCTTTCCTAACATGCACTTTTTTCTTGTGCTGTTACAGCAGTCCAGACTGAGAGACCTCCTAAGTTTTGGGCATCAGAATTTATCTGAGCCTGGGTCACCACATACAAGTTAGGTACTTTTGTTCACAGAACACCTCCCAGGGTCTTGGTTTCAGCGCTTGAGAATTTTCTCAGTTTTATACCTGGAACATGCATTGCTGAAGAACTGAGACCTATGTCTCATCTCTGCCTTTTGAGAAACTGATATACTGATTGTTGCCTCTATCAATAAAAACTGGGAACAAGATATTGCACAACCATAACCAGTGTTTGTCACAACTTATAATTATTTTATTTATGTACATTTTTCTTCCTCTATCTACAGCATTACAGTGTATTATTCATAAAGACAGTCTGTCTCTTTCACTATAGGCAACCAGTGTAGAGCACAGTGCCTGGAACTTAATAGGAATACAATAAATGTTTAATGAATGAAATAATAAATATTAATTTGCATGCATACACAGGTATCCACAAATGATAGAAAATGTGGACACAGAGAGATATGCTCATATGCAATGCACATCTATACACACAGATGTATGCACACCCAATGTACCTTAGTACATATAGATATAGAAATATAATAGGTATACTAAGAATATGGAAAGATAATGTCATAATAATAACAGTAGTTATCTCTCGATGAAAATTTGTTGTTTTGTTTTCTATTCATTGTTTCTTGCATTTCTCCAATAAGAATAAAGTTTTTATAATAAAAATGCTGTTATATTCAAAATACTTTTCAAATCAAAGCACATCTTATTTTACAATACATTAATACAATTTAAATAAAGGAGTCCAAAAGCAGAAGTAAAAATAGTAGAATGGGAAGATATTGAGTGCACCACCTACTCATACAGTTCCTAGCACAGTGCCTGGTATATGATGGGAACATTCAAAGGCTTTATGAAAGCATTGCTTGAAGGAAAGAAGAAAAACAAGATGAACCGATAGATTCCCAGAAATCAAATCACTAAGAATACACAAAATATTTACAGAACCGGCAAATTGGAATCAACGTTGTAGACAATCCTCTCTACTATTTCTTTCCTTTGGATCTGTTCTGAGGCGTGATTCCCAAGATGCACAAGAGGTGGCAGCAGAGAAGCACATGTAACAGAGACCATTATTGTATGTGCTATGCAGCAAGTTTCAGCCAACTTCAGAGGATTGAAATAATATCAAATATGTCTATTGCTTTCACTAGAGTTAACGTTGAAACAAGTAGCAAACAGTAACTGGAAATTCCTTATATTTACAAGTTATAAAAGTATCTTCTAAATAGTCTTGGTTTCAACATTGATAGATAAAGCACAACTCCCAACTGCTGTGTTTTTTCAGGTGAACTGCTCTGAGCTGTTATTCCCAAGGTGAACACGAGGTGGCAGCAGAGAAGCGCACATTGGAAAACATTTCCCACAGACAATCCTGTATTTTCTTTCAAGCAAGTTTCAACTACCTCAAACCTTTGAAATGATATAAAGCATGTTTCTTCTTCTTCATTACACTTACTCTAGAAATCAGTAATAAAAAGCTAACTAAAAAACCCTTCCTTTTTTAAGTTAAGAAATTCACTCCTAAATAACCCCTGCTCAAAATCAAAATTCAAGTTACAAAATACTTTAAACTTAATGGAAATAAAAACTTTATAAGAAAACCTATGGAAAAATGTTGTGATGAATACATTTTAGTCGAAAAAATCCTTAAAATACACAACGTTTCCACCCATGCTATGAAAGAGGATACTAAACAAATCCAGAGAAAGTAAAAGATAAAAATTTTCACAGCCTGAGGAGGCGGTGGCGCGGTGGATAGAGCATTTGACTGGAATGCGGAGGACCCAGGTTGAGATCCCAATGTCACCAGCTTGAGCGTGGGCTTAACTGTTTTGAGCAAAGCTCACCAGTTTTAGCCCAATAAGCTCACTGGCTTGAGCAAGATGTTACTCGGTCAGCTGTAGTTCCGTGGTCAAGGCACAATGAGAGAGCAGTCAATGAGTAACTAAGGTGTCACAACAAAAAACTGATGATTGATTTTTGACCTGCCACATAATAAAGAAAAGCTCTTTACATTCCTGTCTGTGTGTACCTATCTATCCCTCTCTCTGACTCTCTCTATGATTCTGGAAAAAAGAAAAAAAAGGAAAAAAGAAATGTTCACAGAGACATTTGGAGTTTCTACCCATATATTTCTATGTATAAAACTCATCATTTTTAAAAATGTGAGGTTTGAAACCTGGGTGCATCTTATACAGTGGTTGTTGTATATTTACTTGCATTTCTTGTTTCTTTGCATTTGTTTTCATTTTCTCAAATTTCTTGCCTCAAAATTAAGGTGCTACTTATAGAGGTAGGCTACTAATACATAAGAAGATATGGTACTTTACAACCTTACCACTTATTTCCTCGTGGGGTGAGATTTTAAAAAAAATAATTCATTAATCTAAGCAAATTAAGCTGCAAAAACACCCAAAAAATCCATTGTCATTTTTCTTTTATTCACTTATTAATGTTAGAGGGAGGAAGAGGGGGGAAAATAGACAGACAAAATGTCAGAAACATCAATGTGTTTCTGTATGTGCCTAGACCAAGGACCAAACCTATGACAATAGTGTATCTGTGTGACACTTTATATAATGAGCTCTCTGGTGATAGCAAGCCATTGTCTTTAGGGGAAAAATTACTAGAGAAAAACTGAGGTAATTAAAAATAAAACAATAATCTTGTCTGCTGTGGTGACAACACCAGAAAACTTTTCTTTGCTCTTGACTGTTAAAGGCATAAAAAATATTTCTCATTGTTTACCACGATGTGAGCCCTTTCCTAACATGCACTTTTTTCTTATGCTGTTGCAGCAGTCCACACTGAAAGACCTCCTAAACTTTGGACATCAGGATTTATCTGAGCCTGGGTCACCACTTACAAGCTAGGTTCTTTTGCTCACAGAACACCTCCCAAGTTCTTTGTTTCAGCGCTTGAAAATTTTCTTAGTTGTTTACCTGAGAGCACGCACTGCTGAAGAACTGAAACTTATGTGTCAGCTCTGCCTTTCGAGAAATTGATATACTGAACATTGTCACGATCAAAGAAATATGGGAACAAGACATTGCCCTACTATATCCAGTGCTTGTCACAACTTATAATTATTTCATTTATGTACATTTTACTTCCTCAGTCTACAGCATGACAGTGTATTATTCATAAAGACAGTCTGTCTCTTTCACTATAGGCAATCAGTGTAGAGCACAATGCCTAGAAAATAATAGAAATACAATAAGTGTTTAATGAATGAATGAATAAATAGTAATTTGCATGCATATACAGGTATTCACAAATGATAGAAACTGTGGACACAGAGAGATATGATCATATGCAATGCACATCTATACACACAAATGTATGCATACAACATGTACCTTAGTATGTATAGATATTGAAAATAATAGGTACACTAAGAATATAGTAAGATAATGTCATAATATTACAAGTAGTTATCTCTGGATGAAAATTTGTTGTTTTGTTTTTTATTCATTTTTTCTTGCATTCCTGCAATAAGAATACAGTTTATATAATAAAAAAGCAGTTACATTCAACATACTTTCAAATCAAAGCACATCTTATTTTAAAATACATTAAGACAATTTAAATAAAGGAGTCCTAAAGCAGAAGTAAAAATAGTAGAATGGGAAGGCATTGAATGCACCAACAACTCATATAGTTCCTAACACAGTGCCTGGTATATGATGGGAACATTTAAAGGCATTATGAAAGCATTGCTGGAAGGAAAGAAGAAAAACAAAGTGAACCGATAGATTTCTAGAAATCAAATCACTAAGAATACACAAAGTATTTACTGAACTGGCAAATTAGAATCAACGTTTGTAGACAATCCTCTCTACTATTTCTTTCCTTTGGATCTGTTCTGAGGCGTGATTCCCAAGATGCACACGTGGTGGCAAGAGAGAAGCACATGTAACAGAGACCATTATTGTATGTGCTATGCAGCAAGTTTCAGCCAACTTCAGAGGATTGAAATAATATCAAATATATCTGTTGCTTTCACTAGAGTTTACATTGAAGTAAGTAGCAAACAGTAACTGGAAATTCCTTATATTTACAAGTTATAAAAGTATCTTCTAAATAGTCTTGGTTTCAACATTGATAGATAAAGAACAACTCCCAACTGCTGTGTTTTTTCATGTGAACTGCCCTGAGCTATTATTTCCAAGGTGAACATGAGGTGGCAGTAGACAAGCGCACTTGGAAACCATTTCCCACAGACAATCATGTATTTTATTTCAAGCAAGTTTCAACTACCTCAAACCTTTGAAATGATATAAAGCATATTTCTTCTTATCATTACACTTACTCTAGAAATCAGTAATAAAGCTAAGTAAAAAACCATTCCTTTTTTACGTTAAAAAATTCACTCCTAAATAACCCCTGCTCAAATCAAAAATCAAGTTACAAAATAATTCAAACTTAATGGAAATAAAAACTACATAGGAAAACGTATGGAAAAATGTTGTGATGAATACATTTTAGTGGAAAAAAACCTTAAAATACAAAACATTACCAACCATACTATGAAACAGAATACTAAGCAAAATCGAGGGAGAGTAAAAAATAAAAATTTTCACAGCCTGAGGAGGCAGTGGTGCAGTGGATAGAGCACTTGACTTGAATGCAGAGGACCCATGTTTGAGATCCCAAGGTCGCCAGCTTGAGCATGGGCTTATTTGGCTTGAGCAAAGCTCACCAGCTTTAGCCCAATGGGCTCACTGGCTCGCGCAAGATGTTACTCGGTCAGCTGTAGTTCCTTGGTGAAGGCACAATGGAAGAGCAGTCAATGAGCAACTAAGGTGTCACAACAAAAATATGATGATTGAATTATAACCTGGCACATAATAAAATAATCTCTTTACATTCCTGTCTGTGTGTTCCTATCTATTCCTCGCTCTGACACTCTCACTGTCTCTGTAAAAAAATAAAATAAAATAAAATAAAATAAAATAAAAAAATAAATAAAAGGTTTACAGAGACATTCAGCGGGTGTATACCATATTTGCCCTCGTTTAAGACTCATATTTTTTGAAAAATGTGGAGTTTGAAAACTGGGTGCGTCTTATACAGTGGTTGTAGAATATTTTACTTACATTTCCTGTTTCTTCGCATTTGTTTTCATTTTCTCAAATTTTGTGCCCAAAATGAAGGTGCGTCTTCTACAGGGAGGCATATTATGCATGGGGAAATATGGTACTTTACAACCTTACTACCTATTTCCTCTTGTGGTGAGATTTTGAAAAACACAATTCATTCTTCTATGCAATTTAAGCTGCAAAAACAACAAAAAATAACCATTGTCATTTTTTCTTTTATTTAATTATTAATGTTAGAGAGAGGAAGTGTGGGGAAAAGGCGAACAGGTAGTCCGAAACATCAATCTCTTCTGTATGTGCCTAGAACCAGGACCAAACCTATGACATTACTGTATGAGTAGTGCTCTAACTACTGAGCTCTCTTGTCTAAGCAAGCCATTGTCTCTAGGGGTACAAAATTACTAGAGAAACCTGAGGCAGATAAAAAATAAAATAATAATTTAGTCTGTTGTGGTGACAACACCAGAAGACTACTCTAGGCTCTTGTCAGTCTGGGGCATATACAATCAGTATTTCTGATTGTTGAGCATGAATTGACACCTTTCCTAACATGCACTTTTTCTTGTGCCGTGGCAGCAGTCCAGACTGAGAAACCTCCTAAACTTTGGTTTTTTGAATTTATCTGAGCCTGGGTCAGCACTTACAAGTTAGGTTCTTTTAGTCACAAAACACCTCCCAGGGTATTTGTTGCATCACTTGTAAATTTTGTCAGTTTTATATCTGAGATCACACATTCCTTAGGACCGTGACTTATGTCTCAGCTCTGCCTTTTGAGAAACTGATATATTTAAGCATGCCACAATCAATCACAACTGGGACCAAAGGTATTGCACTACCAAATAAGTGTTTGTCACAACTTATAATTTTTTATGTATATATTTCCTTCCTCTTTCTACTCCATGACAGTGT